>NW_026067913.1:2901201-2927541 GCF_014885135.2 Alexandromys fortis | reverse complement strand
GAGAGAGAGAGAGAGAGAGGCAGGAAGAAAGGAAGGAAATCAGGGAGGGAAGGAAGGTGGGAGGCTCTGTGATATGTTTGGCCTGAGTTGTGGTGAGCCTGCAGAGTCACTATGAGACTCTGAGTGGGCTGACCCGATGAATCTGAGGTATGTGACATTCACAGATTAGTCTCTTCCAGGGTAGAGGCTGGATTATGCAACATTAGGGAAAGATGTCCACACAGAAAGTGCTGGGACTGCTGGGTAAAGCTAACAGGAGCAGCATGCCATCAGTACAAAACAGTCAGCTCTTTCTAGTGTAGACAAAGAAACATGGAAGTAATGACTAATGGGAAAAGATACATTGAGTAACTTCATAACCTAATCATTTAAAATGTTTGGGGGGAGATTTTTGTATATTTAATCTAACAACCTTACAGCTAACTATCTACATTTCTCAAGGTTCCTATTTGGTAAATGACTACAGAAGACTAATATTTCAGGTTAATTTAAAATTAAATTTCAATAAAACCTTTTAAGATTGTTAACCCTATACAATAATTTAAGGAAGAAAACATTGAGGTAGAATTTTATTCTGCAGCACAGGCTGGCCTTGAACTCCTGAGACTGAATTCAACTTTCATGAGCTCAGTACTATAGCCCCGCACCAGCATATTTTACCCAGTCTTTTATTTTTCCATTAATCACTAACAGTCTTGGAAACCTACTAGACTTGGGGAGGAAAGCATGGTTTGGGAGTGCTGTCCAGAACTTCTTTTGTTACAGCGTAGCAACGTCATGCACTTTCAGGAACTGAGCTCTTGACTTACTATAACTCCATACTCAGTATGAGATGTGCCATCATTTATAAACTTAACTTCTGGATGTTCTGCTTGGGGAGACATTTACCTTTGAAAGCATCAATTTCCTTTTCTTTAATGGACAGGTTGAAATAGAGTAACCATTGCAAATGTACTATCTGTTTGCTGAATGGGAAACTGGTTTTTTGATAGATATGGTCTATTATGTGTGTTTTTTAGCTCCAAAATGTTTACAGAAATATGGAACATTAAAATTAATAAGGTAAAAAAAAGCAATGGCTGGAGAGGAGGCTTACTGGCTAAGATTTGTTCTGCTCTTGGAGAGGACTCAGGTTTGGTTTCCAGCACCTATATCAGATAACATTATACAAGGAGGATCCAAAGACAGGTATTTCCCAACACAGACTGCCATAAGAGGTCTTCATTATGGCTTCTGTTGATGTAGGAGTGTCATATCAATCTGTTGATTTCATTGGTTAAGCAATAAAGAAACTCCTTGGCCCTGATAGGTTAAAACATAGATGGGAGGAGTAAACAGAACAGGATGCTGGGAGGAAGAGGAAGTGAGCTCAGACTCGACAGCTCTGTTCTCTGGAGCAGAGGCCCTGCTTCGCTCTTCTGGGCATACGCGATGAAGCTCCGACCCTGGATGGACGTAGACTAGAATCTTCCTGGTAAGCGCACCTAGCGGTGCTACATAGATGATAAAAAATGGGCTAAATTAATATGTTAGAACTAGCCTAGAAGAGGCTAGATAGAAATGGGCCAAGCAGTGTTTAAATGAATACAGTTTGTGTGTTGTTATTTGGGGCATAAGCTAGCCAGGCGGCCGGAATGCTGGGGACGCAGCCCCGCCACACTTATTACTACATTCTGTGACCACATACTTGTCAAACATAGACGTCTGAAAACATGAAAGACTTGTTTAGGTTCATGCTTTCAGAGGGTTCAGTCAGTGTGGTAAGGAAGGTGCATTGGAATGGGTCTGTTAGCATCATTGTGGACCATGCAGTAGAGACTGCAGAAAAGAGTCAGGCACAATGGAAATGTCTCTCCAATACAACTCGCTTTCTCTAGCAAGTTCCCACCTCCCAAAGTTTCAAAGCTTCTCGAATTAGTTCCAGCAACTGGGGCCACACATTCAAAACACAAACATGTGGGATGCATTTTAAATTTAAGCCTTCACAATAGTCATTTTTAGAGTGGAGGAAAAATAACAGCTTTAATGGATAAAGTAGCTGTTGGATTAGCAAAAATAAAATTTTACCTAGTTCTGATTCTATCTTCCTTCCACTGTGCCAGATCAACGCAGAGAAGAAATTCAAGGCATCTGTTGCCCTAAAATTTCTTTGAGAAATCAAGCAGGAAATTTGATCTTTTTTTTATTAATCTTATTTCACAGAGAGTTAAAAACTTAAAGAAATAATGGACCCACATTCGTGTCTGGGGTTTAGGTCAAACCTGGAAGAGAAAAATAAAAAGAGACTTTTCTTGCGCTTTTTCAAAGGAAAACTTCATAAGCTTCCCATAAGCAGAAAAGGAGCCTTTTGAAAAGCAAAACCATCTCAGAATGTGTTATTTCATGGCAGCAGACACCATCTTAGAGGGACGTGTGCTCTCTATCTTCTGAGTTACTTTCCCACTTTTGACTTGACCTTCAGAAATCCATTCTGAGAACTAAGATAAGCAATGCTAAGAAAGTGTTATGATAACGCATAGGATCTGAGGAATTCTCACACATTTGGAGCCAGAGGATAGATTTGAATAGGAGAAGGACGGAAGTTGGAGCCAGGTGTTTGTACTTTGCTAATGGCATTCTTGTAGCCTGGAGTCACATACAAGCAAAAACGGTACTTTTCTTTTCTTGAAATAAAGAATTCCTGTAACCTGAGCAAGCTAACAAACAGCAAACTCTTCACCTCCACCGCATTATACTACATTCATTTCTCAGCAGAACAGGGGACATCTATCAAGGCAAAATGCCACAAAATAATGATGTTTATCAAATGTGACCAAAGTGTGGAGGATATCAATCATGCAGTCATGAGCTAATAATTCCCAATTTAGAGTTCCATATGCATACATATATTTCAGACTGAAGAGATGATGGTGTATATGTTTTCAAAATACTTTAATCAAAATTTAGGAATTGTATTTATAGTATTACATTGTTTGTACATAATAGGAAACATACTTGTGACCAGTAAAATGGCCAACACTTATTTCAAGAATTCATTTAAGAGAAAAAAACATAATATGAAGGATAAATCAAATATGATTTAAGATTTTGGATTTAGTATTTTCAATTCATAGAATTTGAAGGGATAAGAAACTCTGAGTATACACATTTTCTTGCTGTAGCTTTAAATATTACACACGGTTGGAATCCTTAAATTTATCCACTTGTGGTTCTAAAAAAAAACCATTTATTTGTAAAAGCAGTTACGATTTATTTTACTTTTATGCAAAGCCCAAAATGTAACAGAAGCTGAGACAATGTACAAAAGATACATGGAAGACCATATATTTCTTTGCTCCAGACACATTAATATTGTGTCTCATTCCCTCCTAAGCCTGATGTATTGTGGAATGTCTCATCAAGGTTTGCAGAGCACTATCCTATAGCACAGAACTCTCAGTCCCCAGGTTTTCAGTTTACATATGTATTTTCATTATTGAAGCATGAGGTTAGTTCATAATTTTCAGGTTTTTTTTCTTGTGTCAAGTCTCCTAATATCAGGTATTTTCTCTTACATGCTGTGCATCTCTGTACAGAATCCAGTTTGGGATTGAGATGCTATTGGAAGAAAGAAATGTTGAGAGAGGGTTTTGGAGCTACAAGATGTTACCTTCCCTGAAAGAAACATGTATAAGAGACTCATTTAGGTAAGCATGGCTTCCTAGGAGAAAGTTTAAGAAGTAGACCTGAAATAAAGAGAGGCTTCCATTAAATGTTGAAAGTGTGATACCCATTTGTCCTTGACTTTAGGAAAATCAGTATATTCTATTGGCAGGCAATCATTTGAATAGTGGAAATAACATAAAATAATTAAAATAATGTTCACATTCATCAGTAGATTCATATTTTAGTAACACTCACAAACACCCATTCCCCACATATATGAATATATGAGATCTATTAAGGCAGAAAATATTAAAAGCTTATAGCAATAGAACATACTTTAAATGATTTATCCACTAACTCTACTATACAGTGAAGTTGAAACTGGTTTTTACTAGTCCCAAATGAACAGTATCACTATCAGCCACGAAGTTACCCCAATTACAACTTGTTTAATTTGGAAATTTAGAGGCAAATAAAGTGGAGGAGTATGAGGCAAAAGCAGTCTCCCAAAGTCCAATTGAAATGGGTAGAGCAGAGGTTATGGGACCTCTTATAGGTGCTTTTACAGCAGTTATGCAAATTACCTTTCTCATATATCACAAGATTTAATTCACTTTTCCACAGAGGTAAAACCTTTCATTTCCTTCTTTGAAATATATAATAAAGTATCATCTTCATGAAGCCTCTTAAAGACACAAGGACATTAAAAATAGATCAGGATTAAATACTGTATCAAGATTTTGACTACTGGTATAAAGTGTAATTCACTGTAGTTTGGAAGATGAAAGACAATTTCATGGATATATTTTTCTTTCTTGAACTGCACAAGTCACACTAGATTGGTAATATGTTTGCACTATGCATAAATCAACCAAATAGACTTCTTCAAAAAGTCTAAGGCTATATATATATATATCTGGAACTAGCTCTTGTAGGCCAGGTTGGCCTCGAATTCAAAGGGATTCACTTGCCTCTGCCTCTCAAGTGCTTGGATTAAAGGCACACACCACCCACTGCCCGGCTGGCCTTTTATATCTTGAGTTCTGTATCCCTTTCAGTTTTATGTACTGTCATTGTACCTTATAAGGAAATCTCACTAATATTTGAAGACTTTCAGCCTTACTCTGTCTAGCAGTCCTCCACTGAGTAATGTCTTATGGTCCATTCCCATGCTTTCTCCATTGGAAAGCCTGATAGTTCTTTGAAGCTGTCTTGCCATCCACTTCGGCATCACTAGATTTTGTCCTAATCTGTTATCCACTTTGTTTTTACTGCCATCCATTTGGTAAGAGAGACATTTGCTTTGAGAGGCAAGTGAGAAGGACAGTGGGGTAGTTTGAATGAGAAGTGTCCCCTATAATCTTGGCTATTGGTATTTAAATACATGGTGGCTCAGTTTGGGGATATTTAGGTCCTGTTGGAGGAAGTATGCTTAGGGATTTGGAGGGCAGATGTTGAGATAAAAAACCTTAAGCCTCCTCTAGCTTGCTCTCCCTTTGTGCTCATCTTTGGAGATGTGACCTTGAAGTATGCCTTTTGCTTCCTGCAATGCCTCCCCAACATAATAAACTCTTATCCTTTTAGAACTATAAACCAGAATAAATTCCTATATAAGTTGCCTGTGTCATGTTAATAAGAAAGGATGGTCTCTAGTTTATGATCACCTTGCTGGCCTTGAAAATTCACCTGGAATTTGTCACAACTTCATTTTCTAAAGGCTCCCTCCCATTTGTTGGAAAGGGACATGCAGTTAAACTAGACCTGACCCCAAAGAGCTAGTTTGACTTGGAAGCTTCGTAAGAAAGACAACTTGCTCATGATTTCAAGGTTGCCCTTCCTTTGGGGTACAATATGAAACTATCGGCATAAATGATATGTAGTGGGGAAGGAGAAAGGTTAAGAAGAAACAACTCGGGTGATAGGCTTCGTTGTCTTCTTCAGGTCTTCATTATGGTGTTGCCTGTTGTCATTTTAAAATTTCCACCACCTAATTAAAGTAATGAAGAATGGGGTATGTTGGTAGAGGAAATAATCCTTAAGACTTCATCATTCAAAGAGCACTAAGTTTCTAAATCAATAACTCCTGGTTCTACTTCATATCATAAAAGACAACTGTTTTCTGAGCCATGTATGTACATGTGACATTTAATCATTTTTAATAACACCATAATTCTTTGGCAAGGTTTGCAGGATCCTACAAGCAGAATTTTTAACAATTTTGGTTCCAGACAGCTTAAATTCTTTGTAGAAACATCTCAGGAAGATAATACTTATCTGGAGAGAAACAATATAAAACAAAGACCAGTGAATTGGTTTTTTTTTGTTTGTTTGTTTGTTTTGTTTTTTTGAGACAGGGTTTCTCTGTGGCTTTGGAGCCTGTCCTGGAACTAGCTCTGTAGACCAGGCTGGTCTCGAACTCACAAAGATCCGCCTGCCTCTGCCTCCCGAGTGCTGGGATTAAAGGCGTGCGCCACCATCGCCTGGCAGACCAGTGAGTTGTGAATTTGTGAATTGTGAGGGACCAGGGATGACGCTCAATTGGCAGAGTTTAGCTGGAGACTCTTTTCTGTCTTGTCTGGTCTGCTGGACTGGTTTCTCTCCTGCCCACAGGACCAGTTTCTCACCTGCCTGCCCCTTCAATCACTTATGAAATAATCATTAGGAGGCTTATTATTAAGTATAATTGCTTGGATTTTTCTGCTTAGTTATATTCTGCCCTGCCATAGGCCAAAGCAACTTCTTTATTAACCAATGGTAATAAAATATATCCATAACATACAGCTTATAGCTTAACAATTATGCTGTTCATAATTGTTAAATACACTTGCCTTACACTGCCTCACTTGAGCGTGTATTCCCTTTGTGTTAGTTTATTTTGAATTTTGTGCTTTTTGTGAGATTTCTTTGCTTCTTCTTTTTTTTGCCCTGGTTAATTCACCAAATCCCTGACTGTTCTTTCATACTTTGCACTCATTTTTCATTCTTCTGTTACCTTTTTTGGTATGACTGGATTTTTAGTTGATACTATAGAAAGTAGGTAGTATTTTTTTAAAATTGTTCATTCTTCACTTTTTTTTTTTTTATTCTTTGCTAACTGGCAAGTGACTTATTCTGTTGTGGGTAATACCTAGCCACCTGGAGGGCCTCATTATGTCACTGTAATGGAACATGGGAGACAGAAAGGAATTTTAGGTTTTCAGTATGAACCATAAACCCTCTCTAAAACTTCCCTTTCTAATACAAATTTGGGGATCAGAAACAACACAGATGTTGACTCTCCAGGAATCCTCCTGGCCTTCAGCAGCGGCTTGAGACTGCTGAAGCATCCAGCCTTGTGGACTGAGCATCTGCCATGTTTTCAGTTTCTCCAGTCTAAAGAGAGCCATTGTTGAACTACCCAGACCATGTTGTCAACATTAGGAGCCAGAAGATGCTGGGTTACGCTGATAGAAGAGGATTGCAGCTGCAGGTGGTGCAGCCACAGAATGAATGAAGATATCAGTGAGTGAAAGACACGGAGGCAGAAAGCAAAGCTTTCCTCTTCAATCTCTTTTCAGTTGGGCCACCACAGCAGGTGTCACCAATATTCCCAATGTCTTTTCCCACTTGAAATAATCTGATCAAGAAAATTCCTTACACGTGTGCTTAGCAGTCAATCTCGTTGTTGAATTGCAACTCAGCTAGGTTGAACACCAACATAACCATCACTGTTAGCCTCAATACGTGGTAGGCAGGAACACTCAGATCATCTTCATTAAGAAAGACAGATGTTCTGGGATATACATCATAGATGAGCACATTTTTGATGGCACAGTATAGGAAAGATCACATAATTTGCATACATAATCACATATAGCACTTTGGTATATGGTCAACACTAACTTTGTGTACTATAAAGACATTTGGGGCATTTAGAGTAGCCACAAGCTTAGGCATAACAGACCAGTTGTAGCGACAGCTTTTGGGTTTTGGCTTTATCCATTGGTGTAAACTGAATTATTTTGTAGGCTCTAAAGATACACAAATTTACTGGTGTTAAAGACAGTAAACAGGAATACTAAACCTTTGAATATAAACTTAACTTAGTTTTATGAGATTCATACATTTGACTTATAAAGAGTGAAATTTTCATTTTGGAATAAAATTATAAACTCTCTGGCTATTAAAATTATATATAAGCTTATTATTTCCTGATTACCATTTATTACTTATTATTATCTGAATACCATTGTTTGGTATTCAATGTTGAAGAGAATGTGGAATTTAGAGATTTCTAAAGTGCTATAAATAAGGACATCAAAATAACTTAAACAGGGACTACAATGTATGCAGAAATTAATTCACATATGTTTTTATACTTTCAGAATCTCACAATTAGCAATGTGTTCTGGAAGAAGAGAGAAAACAGAAGTCATAGGGAAGAACTGAGTCATGGAAGGAAATTACCGAGGCTGTTACCTTTTAGGCCCTTTGCTTATTTATCTACTTTATTTTTGACAGTGCCTACATTTATACGATGCATTGCAATCATATTCAAACACATTCCCCTCTCTGATCTATCTACCACTCACACTTTATCCCAGATAACCCTACTTCTGCTTTCGTGTCTTTTTAATTTCAGGCACATTTGGGACCAAAGTGTTTGAACATAAGAAAGAAAGTGTATCGTTGCTGCAGGGTAGAAGGAATTGGGATCATTGTCAGAGGCCCTTCCACATGTCAGCATCTTGCAGACTGTGTGCAGTTTCAGTAGTTGAGGATTCCTAATTGAGACGCTAATGGCTTTAAGTGCCAGTCAGAACACCCATCTGTTGCTAGTTGATGAAACATCTGTCTCATCTATTGCTGGGAGGAGGGTTACTTTGGTATCCTTACTGAAATCTGAACATCTCCATATTATAGAAAAATTTTGTTGTGGTTGATAACATAGTAATTTCATTGCATACAACCAAAGAATGAGGACTGATTTTAGCACATTCATGGGCCTGCCTGCATTAGCTATTTAGTGCTATATAATCTTTCCATAATTCTTCTTATTAAATAAAATAACTATGCTCATTCATGTAAGTGCTCAGATGGTGGTAGAAGAGGACCTTAGTTGGCTCAGCCATCAGTCTCCACTTTATATTTTGAGCCAAATCTCTCAATGAGCAAAGAGTTCACTGATTTGTCTAGGCTGAGTGGCTAGCAGCAAGCTTCCAGGGATCCTCCAGTCTTCGTCTGCCCACTGATGGTATGACAGGTACCCTCTGCTGAGCCTTAAGGTCGTTCCCCATGCTTGTGCCACAAACACCTGACTTCTCTGGGTCTTCTGACTGAATCTTCTCAGCAGCCACATTATTTTAATTTTTCTAGAGAAGCTTGTGTCATTTTCTTTGTATTATTTTCTTGTATTTTTCCATTATCTTCTCAGTTCACTTTCAATATGCAAATGAAACTTTAGAGGACTAGAAGAAAATTTTAAGTGAGACTTAAAACATAATATATATTCTTTTAAATTTTCAGTGTATTCCATTTCGGCTGCCTAGTTATTTAATTTGTGTGTATTATGTACAAATCAATATGTTCCTTTATGACTCCTCTATACATATAGATAACCTGCTTTAGTCATTCCCCATCTCTCCTTCTTCCTTCTATTGCAATGGCGGGTCTCTTCCTAGCTCTCAGAAGCTCACTTCTGTTTTTCACATCTTTGAAAATGTTCCTTAAATTGTGGAAAAAGTCAAAGAAAATATTAGCTACAGATATTATTAGAGAATGGTCAATAAATACAAATTAAAAAGTATAAAATAGTTTATATGTCCAAAGACATTTATGATAATATTAAATACCTAGTTTTAGAAAATTTTAAAATATGGGACTAATTTATGAGAATTTGAACTTTAACAAGTTATTAATTTAAACTTTGTACTATTAAAAGTACAAAATTTAGAAAAATTTAGAAACCTGAATTAGAAACTTCACACTACTAAAGAAAACCCTATTGTAGGTTTTCTTGGGTTGGTTAATATTGGGCTTGCAGTCTCCTAAATACATCTCCTATATTCATTAAAGTGTCCTTAAACACCTTAAATACTATTAATATTATTGTAAATTCTTGTAAATGGACACATTAGTTGAGCTTTTTCAAATTATTTATTTGCTTATAAAGATATATGTTCTTTTAGAGTTTGCCAAGCATGTATGAAAGCTCTCAGGAAAAGGAAGTGTCTGAAAGAGATTTATGAAACTCTTTTCCAGTAGGCATTTCTTACTGCTTTTAATAAGACTTGCAGTTCCTTTTCTCTAGTCTGAAATTATAGTAAAGTTTCAGAATTGATTTTGTAGCAACTCCCCCTTAGGTTAGAAGTTCTGTCTAGAGTGGATTGCAGTTTGGATTAATTATCCTTGTGGAAGCTTGAGTGATACAAAAAATGTTGCCAAATTTGTAGAACAGTCACAGAACACATGAGCTATAGTCAGAACTGAACTATGGACTTGAAGTTGGAATTATTTTGGTCTTATCAAAATTGTGTGGTCTGCAAGGACTGTCTTGTGTGATGCCTAAATCCAAGCAGAGATAAGTGGGTAAGAGGAATAAGAGAAATAGAATGAAGGGTGTTTTTAAATTCTTACACAGCTTACTCTCCTTCCCTTCCTCCCTTTCCTGCCTCCCTCTCTCCCTCCTTCCCTCCCTCCCTCCTTTCCTCCCATCTCCCTCTCTCCCCATTTTCCTTCCTTTCTGTTATTATGCAGCCAGCCCAAGCTTTACCGGAACCATAGCCTAGTATAGACTAATTTGTGATCCTCCTGCCTCAGCCTCTATGTGCTAGGATTATAAGCATATACAACCCATTGAAACAGGACTTTAATAATAGAATAATATTACTGACCAGAGAATTTTGGATAAAATATGGAACTCAGGAAAAGGACTATGGTTAGTTACAGGAGGTCATTTTCTGAAGTTAGTAAAATATGTTTTCTTTGTTATTATCTATGGAAAGTTATTTCTATACTGTGGTTATTTAGAAATTTTGTGAGGCTTCCAACTTTCCAGGAAACATTTTATTATGAAGAAAATACTATTAAATTCTTTCATTTACACATCTCTTAAGCCAAATAGCTAACCAAATCAAAACTAAACACTGGTGTGCCCAGTTCATGATCCTATTCTATATAAAAATTGACTTGAAGAGTCTGTTTTTATCAGCAACGTTTTAACTTACATATGTTTGAATCTACTTTCTCAGTAATGTACAATTATGAGAAATAATTTGGCTTTATAAACTGAAAATCTATCTGTTGTAAGATATTGCTAAATTTTAATATTTTTTGTCTGCATTTCTTCAGTAGCCTCAACTCATGGCTATTGCAATCTAATCTCAGAATAAAAATAAGAAAGACACCATTCCCTTCTAAAAGTCATCTTATTTTTCCGTAAGATCTTTCAAATGGTCTTTTCATACCTAACAGCCGCTACCACTAACAATATGTTGGTAATTTGCATAGATGCTATGACATAAAAATAAGATCTTGTGTGGTGATTAGATGATGAACAGCGTTCCATCAATGAGACTTGTCATCCTTCTAAGTGAGTCCAGATTCCACTCATTTCTTCTTACTCCTCTAAGGATGCAGTGAGAATATTTTCTCAAGCAGCAAGTAGGACCTCAACAGACACTGATCATATTTATATTTTGATCTTTGATTGCCCTGCCTTTAGAATGATGAGAAATAGGTTTTTGATACTACAAGCCACCAAGCCTATGAAACAATGCTCAAATGCGGCGAACTCCCTGACCAGCAGGAAAGAACAGTCACCAGACGAGGATTCTTCTCAAATCACGCTTTATTGGAGCCTCTCGGTTGAAGGGAGAGCAGAAAGCAAGGGGCTCTGAGCGCTGAGCTGTAGCTGCTTATATAGGGAGTCTGCCTAGCAACCTTTGATACTTCAACTGCTTCTCTGGAGACCCACCAGCCAGAAAGAAAACAAACATCCTTGTCAATTACAGACCACAAGGAAGTTCCCCTGCAGGTCAGGGGGAGTGTGGGCAACTAGATCACAACAACTCACCCTGTTTTCTGGTGGAAGAACTGCAACCTTTATAATGGGAACGAATCATGCCTGAATTGGCCAATGCGCACCTGGCGATGCTCCTGGCCACGGAATTGACCCTAAGCACATATGCGAGAGGCACGGTTCCACTGCATTGCCTAATATGGAGTTATTTATCAAGCGAGGCCGGGGCCAAATGCCATCTTGTAATGGAGGCCACTCAAATCGGCTCCCAGCACTCAAACTGTTTGAAGAGATTAAGATAGAAATTGGTATTTAAGAGATTGTAAAGCAATTATTTAAAAACGGAGAAGTTTATTTCAAACTGGAACATAAGCAAAAGCTGGGAAAGCTTTGAAGTGCATGTTTTGGGGGGAAATCCAGTGTTGCCATAAATAAACAAATGGCTTGACCCCCTCTGATAATAGATCAAGAAGTTTCAGGACAGGATATGAATCAGGTTTTCTATTGTTAAGAAAAGTTTTGACTGGAGATTGATCACTTCTAAACTTCTCTGATACTATCATTTGGTACCATACTGTGATTTTTTAAAACGCGTTTTCTATTTAAAATAACCAATTGATACTTAAATATACCTTCTATAACTTCAATAATTGCTATGCATCACTGTATGGTGTGAACTATCTTAAATGAGTGAAATGAGTTATTTTTTCTAGTTTGTCCATCAAGTGTAGAAGATCTATTTCCCATAAATGTACCTCATTTGTTACCATGCCGCATTTTTCTGAAGACGTTGACCCAGCCATGGCATGTATACAATGACCTTTAAGCCAAAGTCATGCTGTCCTTGATCCTCTGCCCAACAATGCTTGAAGCACTAATAACTCAAAACGGTACAGCATTTCATTACCATGGAAATCATAAGAGATAATTGTGGTCCTGATGTATGAGTTAGTTGGTGTTCTAAAACATGTGATGGATTTAGAGTCTCAAGTTGCTTGACAGTTGTGTTTGTTTAACATTTGGAGATAAAAGAAATGAATAAATTCATTTAAAATTTTTTGATAAACTCTCTAAAAAATTGCATGAATTCATTTAAGGTTGTTGGTAAACTGTTTCAATAATAATATTACTATTACTAAGTTTTTAACTTAATGCAACTCTGAAATTTCTGAGAAATATGTGTTTAATAAGACAAAACTATAAGTAAACATTGGCTTTAAAAATAAAAGAGTATTTAAATTTAATTTATTTTTATTTTATGTCCATTGGTGCTTTGTCATGGATGGCAGGTCTACTGGAACTGGGAATACGGACTTTAAAATAGAAATAGTAATACCTAACATCATTCTTGTTAGCTCTTTTGCAATGCATTCCATCATCAATAACATTTTTGTCTCTTATCTGGAACAAATTTTATTGATTTCATGTTGGAGAGACGCGTTCATGTCAGATGTGCTCACATGAACTTTGTGTTCATTTTCTCTTTAAGTTCCCTTGCAGTTATGTGGGATATGACATATTAATGATGACAGGACACTGGAAGACATGAACAATCTCTAGAGCCATAGAATGATCATTCATATTCTTCTTATCCCTCATCTCTCCCAAATGGATGCAAAATAGTCAGCAAATAGCTGTAGCTCTGGAGTACTATCACAAGACTGCAGGACATTTTGTTACTGAGTTAATGCTAGGAGGAGAGACAGTCATTCAGCAATGTCCATACCATACTGCATGCAGGCCACGTAGGCTCTTATTGGCTCAATCCGTTGATATTTCAATTTAGTGCAATTCAAGAGTTAGCATGTTGATAAGTACAGGTTATAGTTCTAGGTATTTTAATGTATACCATCTTTAAATTATAATATTTTTATATAAACTCTGCTTTACATTATTTATACAAAGTTCTCAATTATGTCCTGTCCCAAAGCACAAATTACAACTCACAGAAGACTACAGATGAAAAAAATGTAAGTCTTATTTCAATTTTAAGGAATTTTTTTAAGGGAAAGAAGGATGAATAGGAGCCAAAATTTGTCTTGAATTTTATTTATAAAGTTTTAACAAATAAAATTTTAAACAAAATTTATCGGATTATTAAAGCAATACTGGTCAGCCCTATTAAAATGGCTATTCAAAGCTTTCAAAAGCACTTTGACAATTTACCCATGATTCTCCTACAATGGAGAAATAAGAATTATTTACTGAGAACGATGTATTTATGTGATATTGAAAAACTGAAGAGAAAATTGTGGCTTCAGAATGATTAGTTTTCTGGGGAAATGCTCCCACCACCTGAATGAGTTGAAGCCTCCAACGTTGCTGTCACATGGATGGATCCACTTTATCCAAGGGACTTTGAACTTAGAAGTTGTAGGATAAGGAAAGTTCTTTGCAAAACTCTTTTATTAAAGAATTATATTCAACTTTTTTCAGATTATTAATATAGGCTTCTAATTTCATAGTTCAAGACAGCAGCTATTAGCAATCCAGATCACATTAAGTGTGGGAAGAGATTCTTTACTGGAGAGGGAATTGAATGATCTACAGTATGATTTAAAGGTTTGGATTCCTATTTATTTTTCTTACATGTAACTTCACTTTCCTGCAAATTGATACTAAAATCTGTCTATTTGATGGCTCAGCCAGATGGAAGAGTTAGGACTCGGACTTACTCATTTTCATGTCTTATTTTATTGGCCACTTCATTTGCACCTGCTTATCATAACATGTATGGTGCTATGCTTTCCTTAGGTGTCCACCCAGTTCCACTCTTGAAATATTATGTTCTACTGACGTCTCAGTGAAATTCTAAAAAAGAAAATCTACTCCTTCTCACCCAGAAATGGGACTACTTCTATCCTCAGAGCAATTCTTTGCTAGTGGAGGGTGAGAACTGGTGGACTCTTTTGAATATTTCCTGGGGAGATTATTCAAATCATTATTAAAAGATCCTAGTTATTCTAATGATAAATTTTCAAAGTAGTGGCCACCTTGATAATATGTCTGAGAATTGACTTTCTCTTTGTATGCATTTACCTTGATAGGGCTGCATTCATATTGGCTCATTACTCATAACTAGTCCTGGTCATTTTTTCTACCCAGTCATCCAGCTAGCTATAAACAGATCAAGCTGTCTTAGTGGTGTGTGGAACTTTGCAGCCACATTTTGGCACAAGAGATGCAATTAATTTTTTTATATTAGCTTATAATACAACTATTTTCCCATGGGAAACATTGATGCCCATTCTTTAAATACTTGCTGATAAGTAGCACTTTGTTTCTTTCAATAAGCCACCCAATGATGTGCTCTGCTTCATCACACATCTGGCTGTATCTGGAGCAGGTGCTCAGGAATATTGTTCTGGTTTGATCCCTCTATTCCACTCATAAAAACTTTTTCATCCCAAATAAATTACTTTCATGAACACAGTGTTCTGAAGTTCTGTTATTAGGGAGGATTCTAGACTATGACCATTGCTTTTCAGAGTAGTTATAAAAATATTACTAATCCAGGATGCTACAGTAAGAACAATAAATAACCAGAAGGTGAGGGCTCTGTTATGGTCAACTGAATACCAAAGACACATATGTTAATGGTCCTCTGGTGGTGCTCTCAGGAGGTCCTATGGATCCTTGGGAGTCAGGGCTTTACTATAAATCCTCAGGTTATCAGGAAGGTGCCCTTAAGGTTCTCTAGAAATATTATCTCTTCTTTATCTTCCTCTTTAGCATCCTGTGTATGAAACTGGGATGTTTGCTGCAATGTGCCCTCCTCATGCAGCCAAGAAGTCTAAAATGATGGGTCCAACTGATTTTGACCCTCCAGAACTATGAGGCAAAATAAATCTTTTAGCCTTGTATGTTAATCATTACAAACACTTTGTTATATTAACAGAAACCCAACTTGTACAGGAATCAATGTGTCCTATCAGTATTCAGAAAAGAAACCCTGGCACCAAATATCATATTATTAGGAATAGGACCTCGGGAAGGGGATTCATTCATGAGAACCGAAGCTCGATTAATAAAATTAGTGCTTTTGTGGAAAAAAAAAAAAGCAACTGCGAAAATAACAGAAAGAGAGACAGTTTAGTCTCTGTTCTTCACTACTGTGGGACATATTGGCCATCTGTAAACCAGGAAAGAAGCCTTCTCTAAGAACCTAACCACAATGTCACCCAAAAGACTTTCAGACTCCAGGAGTGTGAGAAATAACTGTTTAGTGATTAAGGCCCCTGGCAGTGCATTCATTTTGCTCTAGCAATCTAGGTGGATTAGACAGGCCCATTAGACACCGCATGGCAGGGCCTTCGAGTGAGATAGAGAACCTGAATTTGGATTGATGCTGCTCTATTTATGCCAAGTTCGCTCTCAAGAGTTATTGAACAAGGAGGCTCCCTGACATCGGCAGATACCTTTGACACGTGTTTCCTGCTAAAGTCAAGGCCACATGTGCTATAGCTATGCATATAGTTGTCCTCAAAGACAGTGATGGAAAGAGACTCCCCGTGTGGAAGACTAGTGACTGATGTCCTCATTCATTCACATTTAATGGAGGGAGAAATGGCCTGGCGATTAATAGATTACATGGCAGAGATAATTATCTTAGTTTATTGATCAGGAGGCTGGAAGGTTGGATGATCAGATAGACCATTAGCGAAAGGTACATTTTGGTGGAATAATAGGAAAGCCTTTCATTTAGGCTTACTGGAAATACTCAGGACCAACATATAAATTAGCACAGCTTATTCTCCATGTACCACTATTTCTTGAGACCATGCAACTACCATGGGTATCTATTCTGAAATGTATCTGCCTTTATACTTTTAATATAGGCTTTTCCTCCATGTATTGCCTAAGCCAGTCCCATAGTCTAATTTCTTAATTGTGTATTATTTGAATTACACACACTCTCCAACTCAAAATTTCTACTAGGACCAGACCCTAAATTCCACATACAGTATTTCACAGAGTATATTTAAAAAATAATCATGAAAGTTTCTATTTATATCTATAGATACAACACACTTTGTTGTTTATGACCAAATTCTGAAAGTGTGTGTAAGAACCAAGACCCTGAGTATGGGAGTGGCTGTAACAGAAATGTGACAAGGACATCGGTCTTAACCGTGTAATTTCATTGGACTCTTAAAGCTCTATTTAGCATCTTGCCACAAAATCAAAATGGCAAAACTTGAGTGGCACTGTTCTGGAGTCATCCTAGCCATACAATTGTCATCCACATTCAGAGGGACTAGTTTGGACCTTTGCTGTTTCCTGCCCTCTCGGGCTAGAGTTGGTGAGCTCATATTAGCTCAGGTAAACTGTTTCAGTGGGTGTACCCATCATCGTCTTGACCTCTTTGCTCATATTCTCATTCCTTCCACTCTTCAACTGGATTTTGGGAGCTCAGTTAAATGCTCTGAATTCAGATTATGTAGTCAGTTGTGAGGAGAGTTTCATGGAGTGCTGAAAAGAACACATATTATTTTGTGTTTGGGAAAAATGTTCTATAAATATCTGCTGGGTTTATTTGGTTTATGGCCTCTGTTTAGTTTTTGTTTGGATGGCTTGTCTATTGGTGAGAGTGGGGTATTGGAATCACCCACTGGGATCATCAGTGTGTGAAGGTAAATACGCAATTTAAGCTCTAAAAGTGATTCTTCTATGAACTTGTGTATCCTTGGGATTTATGGATAAATATTAAGAATTGCAATGTCCTCTTGGACTTTTCCTTTGGTGACTATGAATAATATTCTGTCATTCTACTGATACGTTTTCATTTGAGGTCAATTTTGTCAGATATTAAAAGGACTGTATCAATTTTCTTCTTAAGTCCAGTTGCTTGGAGTATTTTTTTCTATCCTTTACCATGAGGTGATGTCTATCCATGATGTTAATATGTATTTCTTGTATGCAGAAGGAAAGATCCTCTTTTTGTAATCAATTTATTTGTCTGTGTCTTCTTATTGGAGTATTGAGACCATAGATATAGAGAGTTGTCAAAGATAGTTGTTTGTTGATTGCTGTTATTTTGTTCTTGTGATGTGTTTTTTTTTCCTTCTTTTGATTTGCTGCCCTGCAATGATTTATTCCTTGTGTTTTCTTAGGTGTGGTTAACATCTTCAGTTTGAAGATTTTCTTCTATTGTCTTCTGTAGAGCTGGCTTTAGACACAGACACTGTTTTAATTTGGTTTTATCTTTTGCCATGATTTTCTAATGAATATACAAGCAGGATGTCTTTTTATTATGATTTTCTAAAAGACAAAGGGATGTATGAAATGTGGTTCTTGTAACTAAACCGATGGGTGTTTAATATATTTTGCATCCATACAAAGTGTATATTCAGTTTGTATAGAAGTTTCAATCTTACTAATTCCTTCACACAAAATTAAAAAGTTAATATCTGGTATTATTGTATGTGAAGAGGAGAGCTGGGGTCAGGCGGGTCATGTGTACTCTGGTACAGCTGGGCCAGCTTCACAGCAACCTGGAATGTGAGCGCCAGTGTGTTTATTTTTTATAGTACATGGGGAGGTGTTAGCTTGTCTTTATAGGAGGTCTCTGTACGTCAGCATTCTCAGGCTATAACCATCAGAGCATGAAGCTGCATCTGCCTGTGTTTTTACATACTGGCCAATCATTCATAAACACTAGTACTTTCACATAAGTTGAGCATTTGCACTTGTACCAGAGGAAGGCTTTGCCATCCTTCAGAGTCTCATCCTGTGGGGAAGGCTTTTCTAAATTCTAATGCATCTGAAGCACTGGTCATTGGTATGGCAGTGCCCATGTTTACCATACATATTTACTCAGGGTTCACTGACTCTTTATGCATTCACTCAGGGTTTCTTTGGTACCCTACAAACAGCATGCTGATGTGACTGCTTAGGTGGTAAACTGACAGCTGCAAAGTCTAATGATTTAAATTTGATTCCCCAGAACCCACATGGTGGAGAGACAAAACTAATTCTAACAAGTAGCACACTGATCTCCACACACCATGGTGTATTGATCTGCACAAACATATGCACAATTATAATTAATAAATGCAATTCCCAAAGTAAACAAAATCTAGCTGTACTGTCAGATTCTGTATTTTATAATCATATGTACATATCTGTGTAATATAAGAGATTTCTTGGGCATTTCAAGACTCTGACAGATTACAGTGTGTTATCTTATTTTTATTTTATTTTTCATGTTGTTTTGGGTTTAGAAGGAAGACAGAATGATATGCCATAGAGACAGAACTAATTGAGGTACATTGTGAGAGCTTTTGTTTTTTTTTAACACATTTTTTGCATTTCTACATTAATTTAAAATATTTTATTTTAACATTCAATAAAATATAATTAAATACTTAACTAATGTTTAGTCTTCTTAATGATATTCTTGGTATTTCCCTAAATTTGTGTCTGAAGGCAATGCTTCATTTATCTCAATGAGATCGGGTATTTCCCTTAAATGTTGGCATAAAGTATAATTAAGCATTAGTATACTTATATAAATATTTTCAATTTAAATAATTCAAGTTAATTTTATTTATGTGTTTTGTCTGCATGTATGTCTCCGATCATTTGCATTCCTGCTGTCCGTGAAGGCCAGATATGGGCATCAAACTCCCTGGGACTGGAGTTAATGATTGCTACCATGTGGGTGCTTTGAATTAAATCCAGGTGCTCTGGAAAAACATCCAGGGTTCTTAATCTCTGAGTTATCTCTGTAGTCCCTAATTAATTTAAACATTTCCCCTCAAACCCATTAATCTTAATTTTGAAGTTACTTTATTATGAAAGGAAATTCTTACTTCAGTGTGCTCTTCTGCATGGTTACTCAAAATATATGCAGGCAGTATCAGTTATTGCTGGATGGACTAAGACACTTACAATTTTTCCCATGTTAGAGACACAAAATGTAAATCCTATTAATAAAAAAAATGTGAGGGCTGTAGAGATACCTCAGCTTGTAAAAGGTTGTGCCACAGAAGTCTGAAAAACTGAGTTTCATACTTGAACCAAACTGTAGAGAGAGCCAACTCTCTCATAGTTATCTTCTGATCTTCACAAGTTTGATACATATACACACATACACATGAACATATATTCACAGATGCACATATACTTGCACACTATACATACTGGCACACACGCCTGCACACATATAGTCTCATATGTGTATGTACACACACTTTTATGCACATAGGTACACACATGCACACATACATGCACATAACAAATAAAATTTAAAAATCAATAAATAAAAAAGAAAAACGCAAAGAATTCTAGTTCATGAGAATAAAAAGTTACACTTTTAGGAGATCATAAAACGTAAAGGAATGTTGTACATGCAAATGGTGCAGACTAGAGAGCTGATCCTGGCATCCTGGAAATGTTCTATGTATGCCCAGACTCACAAGGAGAAGCTCAGGTGTTTGTTTCCCTAATTTTTTCTTCATTTAAGTTTAAACTGGAATAACCTTTGTAGAGCCTGTGCTGCAGCTTAATGACATCTGTATACCTTGCTTTTGAGTTTAAACCTGCAGCTGAAGAATGGATTCATGTTTATAATCTCTTAGGTTGTGAGGGAGTTGGAAATGTGAATAAATCTTATCAACTGTCCTGTAAACAAGTGTCATATATTTAAAATTATTGCTACTTTTGTATATCTTTGGGACACATTTGTTTTCCTAGATATGATTTTTTTTAATAAAAGGAAGTCTCTTCTAGATAATCCCAAAATTTACTTTAGGGGAAAACAACAGACATTATAATAATAACAACCATCAAACTCCCAATATCCAGAACTATAACTTTCAGTGAATGGATCCCAGGAAGCCTGTCTTTGATCATCTGTTTGTAAGTCTGTTATCAACAGCCCAGGCTGCCTGTGGCATGCTTAAGGGCTCTATGGGATCTCAGAGCTAACAGTGTCCTGCCTGCGTACTGTAAACACCTTTTTGGTGTCTACTTCAGGATGTTACTGGAGAGTCCACTGGGAAGGGTGAACCTTTGGGGACCGTGATGCTTTTTTTTGGTCTGTTGTATAATTATGTGTAATAGTGTTGATTGATGCTCAACAGACACCAGCAGTTAATTATCTGAAGGGATCATAAGTACTTTGCATTGGTTAATTAGTTTTCCCACAAAAGGAACAGAAACATTAAAAAAAAAAAACCTCTTGTATCTAAATGGTTTTAGAAAATTATAACATTCACACAAAAACATTACATTTCCTTTAAGGATTACTTTTGACATCTAATTACTGTCCTGATTTACTGTATGGATGAAGGCTGCCCTTAATAAGACAGTCACACACAAGCTTCATTCTATTACCATGGTCACCAAATCCTTCAACATTTCTCTACATGCTAAATCATGTGTTGTCATTCCAATTAACAGTGAAGCCTATAAGTCTTAAATAAGGATACATGTTCCTTCAAAATCATCCTGCAGCCAAAAAACAGCATTCATAAAGCTCGTTCTCATAGGTGAAGTTTAAAGATGAAAGATGGACTTTCTGATTCTATAGAAAGTAAATTTACATGGCTGTGAACTCACTGGTAAGAATAAGTTGACGTCATTGTGCAGCTCATGATTTGCATTAATCTGCACATAATTTGTATCAAACATTTAAAAAAATAAGAACGTTTCTCAGAGTCTAGCTAACATGGTAGACCTAGGTTTCATCTTATGATATTTTCCATGACAAATGGAATTAATCCAGATGAAAAAAATGTGTATTGAGTACTGAAGATGGACTGAACTTCTAAGAATCATTTCACAGAACTGGAATGATTCTAGCTCATCTGGAGAGCTCTCAAATAGTGTTGCAGGACATAGTAGTGTCTAGTTCTGCTACAAACCAGATTCCTCTATAACTGGAAGCCAACGTTGTGGTGTTGTGCTTGCATATCTATGTGTGTTCACAGTACAAATTACTAGCTTGCAAATTTGGGCCTCCATCTTCCATTTTCATTTCCTCTCTATTACCACTGGGTTTTTTTTTTTTTTTTTTTTGGTCAATCAAGCTCTCCTGAAAATAGAGAAAAATATTTTCAAGAACATTTATTTCATAAGACCAAAATGAACTTTCAAATTTTGACCTTGAAAGTTGTAGTCACACATGTACATGGAAAGGCAAACCGGGACCCATGCTAAGTGTGCAAGGCTTGATCAGCATTAAAGTTTCTGAAAACTACCTCATCAACAGGACAAAAAAAGAGAACAGAACAAGTAATAAGATATGCTTTGCATCTAGGTTATAGTTAAAAATAGTATTTTTCTAATTTAAAAAATTTTAAATTGAAATAGAATTGTGTCACTTCTCTTCATCTACTTCGTTACTATCCCTTGAAATCTTCCCATTTCTCACAACTCACGAAAGAGTCTATCAAGCTGATAAATTACCTTTTTTTTTTTTTTGGTTTTTCGAGAGATAAATTACCTTTTAATATTCCTGTAGTACAAAGAACTTTTAAATAGTAGCAATTATTTTTCTGTACTTATCACTTGATCAGAAATATGTCTTACTTCACAATAGTTAGAGAAATTTCAATACTTTAAAATTCATTTTTATATTACTGCAACTTTATAATTTGTTCTAGTGTTTTTTGACCCAAATTATAGTTTATCTTGGAAAAATTACCATAAAACTCAGAGAACATAAAATCTGATGTTGTTGGATGAGCTGTTATTCAGATGTAAATTAGATCAAGCTTATAGGTAGTGTAATGAGCTTTTATGAATTCTTTTTTATTTTTAACTTATACTTATTTTTAAGATTATAATATATTTGCAATTCTTCCTACTTTTCCTCCCTCCAAATCTTCCTACACACCACTTTCCTTCAATTCAGTCTCTTCTTTCATTAATTGTTATTGCATACATATATGTATATTCATATAGAATTGTATTATTATCTTTTCAGCTCCTTGGATTTGAAGTGCTGATGGATGGCCACCGTGCAGTCTTCATCGTGTCTTCTTTCAGTTCTGTCAGACTTTGCTTCATGCATTTTGACACTGTTTTATGAAATACGTATATGTTCAAGATTTCTATATATTTTTGACTCATTTGCTTCATTGTCATTGTATTTGATAATTTTTGCTCTGAAATCCAGTGCGGGGCAAGAGACATCTCCCTTCAAGTTGTTGTTTTTACATTCTAAGAGGCCCAGAAAACAATAAAAGCTATTGCCATTGCCCTTGGCTACTTCCCAGAAACTGAAGGTGTTGGGCGGGGGTACTTGTTCATTTCCTGTCAGCCCAGACTTTCAAAATAATCACACAGAAACTATATTATTTAAACCACTACTTGCCCAATCATTTAGATGTATTGTTAGCTAGCTCTTATATCTTTGGCTAACCCACTTCTATTATTTTATATTTTACCATGAGGCTCATGGTCTACCGGCAAGGTTCCAGCTGACAGCTTATGTCTTTCCCCTCTGGTGACTTCATGCCATCTCACTGACTCTGCCTTTTTTCTCTCAGCATTCAGTTTAGTTTTCCCACCTAGCTCTGCTCTGCCCTATCACAGGCCAAGCAAGTTTCTTTATTCATTAACCGATAGAAGCAACACATATACAGAAGGACTTCCCACACCATGAAGGTAGGAACCTATTACTGAAGACAGCATACTCCATTGGTACAGGACTTGGAGAGGTCAAGTTGGTACAGACCTGGGAGGCCCCTCCGTGAGGAACAGTAACCAGTGATTTTCATATTGGAGAAGTTAAAGAAGCTGTGCTGTGAACTACTTATACTCTCATTATTGTGGATATTCTCACAATGCTTTTAACAGGATGTTCTTATTGTGGGAGCCATTTGGTAAACACACTTGTTTCTATGATTTTAAAAGCGTGGCTTCATGGAATAGGATATATAACTATGCTGCTGTGTATAACAAGGAGGTGTTTCATTATCTCAATAGTCGTTGGTGTGTACGGTAGACTGTGTCTGTCTGTTAGAGACCAAAGGAACTTAGTACTCTCACTCCTCCAGATCTCACATGGATATGAAAGACATTCCACTTTGTGTATATTTGGAAATGTAAGGAGATCCTGATGAGGGTAAGATCTCTATTTGTTTAAGTCTGCCTTGACAGATGGGTTCCTTGTTTAACACACTTAGCTTTCAGACAGCGAAGACAAAAGGCAAACATTTTGGTGAATAAGCATAAGGTGATAATTCTTCTAACTAGTTCTGAGAAGTAAATATGTGGGGGCTGGCAGATGGTGCCCCACATGGCATGTGGCATCTATATTAGACCTTTCTGTGCCAACCTTTGTGCATCTGATAAATATACATTCATCATCTGTTTCATAAATGTGACACCAAGGAAAGTACAGGATGGTATAAATGATGCATCAATCACTGGGTCAAAGAAACAAGAGGTGTGACATTTTGTCTAATTTGCTTGCTTTTTATCATCTAATTGCTTTTATGACTTTCACATCTGAAATGAATATCCAATTTAACAGAAAATGGTAGGAAATGTTCTATAACTTAAAATGTATGCAAACTTTATAATATTTTATTTCTAACTTATATTATAAATTCTATATATAGCTATGTCATGGATTGATTTATCTAAAATTTCCCTTGAAAAATTGGTTCTTTTTTTAGTGGTATTATGCAATGTACTATATATTATAACTTTAATGTGGTATACTGACTATATTTTTAATTTACCAATACACCTACTATTATTTCATTCTGTTATCTACTCCTTAAACATCCATTATGTTTTCAATATTTTGTGTCACAATGAAGAAAATTATCACACACCAAACCTGTGCAGAGGCATTTCCTGTACAAAGCGCAAATTTTTCCCCACAAAATAATCTACTCATAACTTAAAACTAGAAAATT
Organism: Alexandromys fortis; assembly: GCF_014885135.2. Classification (NCBI taxonomy): domain Eukaryota; kingdom Metazoa; phylum Chordata; class Mammalia; order Rodentia; family Cricetidae; genus Alexandromys; species Alexandromys fortis. The sequence continues at coordinate 2,903,019 of NW_026067913.1, read as the reverse complement.
GATAGAGAACCTCGCATGTACAATAATAACTTTAGAGTAGAGAAAATACAAATTAATAAAAAAGAAAATATTTTAATGCTGGGAGCCGATTTGAGTGGCTGCCATTACAAGATGGCCCCGGCCTCGCTTGATAAATAATTCCATATTAAGGTTGCAGTTCTTACACCAGAAAACAGGGCGAGTTGTTGTTATCTAGCTGCCCACACTCCCCCTGACCTGCAGGGGAACTTCCTTGTGGTCTGTAATTGACAAGGAGGTTTATTTTCTTTCTGGCTGTGGGTCTCCAGAAAAGCAGTTAAAGTATCAAAGGTTGCTAGGCAGACTCCCTATATAAGCAGCTACAGCTCAGAGCTCGGGCCCCTCGCTTTCTGCTCTCCCTGTAACCAAGAGGCTCCAATAAAGCGTGATCCTCGTCTGGTGGCTGTTCCTTCCTGCTGGTCAGGGAGTTCGCCGCAACTGGTGCCGAAACCCGGGAAGTTCGCAGCATTTTAAACAGTTGTAAGATGCTGATCAAAGCCATAAAGACACTGCATATCATATCATTTGAGAAGGTAAGCATTGTAATACCAAGAGCTGATTATCATGTGAGTTAAGAAAACTACTGTGCTGATGTTGGTATGTTATTTGAATGTTTACTTTGGAAACTAGCAGAAATCATTTTGTGATGATCTGAGTGGTTATCTGTATATGTCAGCCTACCTCAGGATCCAGCAATTCTACTCTTGGGAATATACCCAAGAGATGCCCTATCATATTACAAAAGCATTTGTTCAACTATGTTCATAGCAGCATTATTTGTAATAGCCAGAACCTGGAAACAACCTAGATGTTCTTCAATGGATGAATGGATGAAGAAAGTGTGGAATATATACACATTAGAGTACTACTCAGCTGTAAAAATCAATGACTTCTCAAATTTTGCATGCAAATGGATGGAAATAGAACACACTATCCTGAGTGAGGTAACCCAGACCCAAAAAGATGAACATGGTATGTACTCACTCAAAATTGGTTTCTAGCCATAAATAAAGGTCATTGAGTCTATAATTTGTGATCCTAAAGAAGCTAAATAAGAAGGTGAACCCAAAGAAAAACATATAGTTACCCTCCTGGATATGGGAAGTAGACAAGATTGCCGGGCAAAAAATTGGGATCTTGGGGGGTGGGGTGGGATGGGGGTAAGGGGAAGTGGGGAGAGAAAAGTGAGAAGGGGAGGATGGGGGGAACTTGGGGAAACGGGATGATTGGGATAAAGGAAGGGTGGATAGGGGAGCAGGGAAGGCATCTTAGGGTTGGCAAGAGACTTGAACCTAGAGGGGCTCCCAGGTGCCCAGGGCGATGTCCTCAGTTAGTTCCTTGGACAGCTGAGGATAGGGAACCTGAAATGACCCTATCCTATAGCCATACTGATTAATATCTTGCATATCACCATAGAACTTTCATCTGGTGATGGACTGAGATAGAGACAGAGACCCACACTGGAGCACCGGACTGAGGTCCCAATGAGGAGCAGAAGGAAGGAGAACACGAGCAAGGAAGTCAGGACCACGAGGGGTGCGCCCCCCCCCCCCTGAGACAATGGGGCTGATCTATGAGGAGCTCACCAAGGCCAGCTGGACTGTGACTGAAAAAGCATGGGATAAAACCGGACTCTGAACATGGCCGACAATGAGCGCTGATGAGAAACCAAGGACAATGGCACTGGGATTTGATCCTACTTCATGTTCTGGCTTTGTGGGAGCCTAGCCAGTTTGAATGTTCACCTTCCTAGACCTGGATGGAGGGGAAAGGACCTTGCACTTTCCACAGGGCAGGGAA
>NW_026067913.1:2879283-2901107 GCF_014885135.2 Alexandromys fortis | reverse complement strand
AGGGCACGAGGGAGGAGGAGGGACATGGGAGTCTGGGAAGAGGCGGAATTTTTTTTTCAATAATAAATAAATAAAATAAAATAAAAAAATAAAAACTTAAAAAATGTTATACAATGCAATGGTATACCCAAGGACAAGAAATTGTATTCTATATTTTGCAAGTGTTCCATTAAAGTCAGTGTGAACAGTTTTACTGGTGTGATGGTTTATGCTGATTGTCAAATTGATTTGGTCCAGAGTCCTTTAGCGTGTTTGTGAGAGATTGTATTCTTGTGAGAGACTGTTTAGATTGGTTTAATTGAAGTGGAAAGGTCCATTTTAACTGTGAGTAGCACCACTGCTTGGGCTGGTCCTGAACTGCATAAGTGGATAGGTGAATTGAATGCTGGCATTTACTCCGTCATGATGGACCATGTGCTGCCACTGTGAGCCAAGACAAACTTTCCCCTTCTGAATATGCGTGGTCAAGTGTTTCATCACAGCAACAAGTCAAGGAACTACTAGAGGAGAACTGAAGATGGTTCAGAAGAGTGGTGTGCTAATTTGTTTCATAATAAACTTGTTATTGTATTTCTACAGTAAATGACTGATTTCTCTGGAAAGATGGTCTTTAATTTGTTTTATTTTCAGATTAAAATAAAGCTAAGTATAAAAAGTGCTATATTACATATAAATTTATGGAATATATCATTTCAAGAATTTTGTTTGTTTAAAAATAATATAAACAAGATTTACTTAGGACATAGTTTTAATGTATTATAACTAAAAATGTCATTGTAATGGGCTTAAATACAGTAATACTTTAGCTTTTCAGAAATACATTTAAACATCAGGCCATATCAGGTGATTGGAAATTCTCTTTGTATATATTCGTTGTTTCTCTGTGTTTTCATTTGAATTTGAGCTAGTTAAATAGTTCTAAGAAGAATATTGTGTGATTCTTCTAGGCTAAATGAAGCAGATTAGTTACATCTCAGGGGAGTGTTTGCAAAGTAATACTGTTTAGTGTTGCCTGGCTCTTGCCTATCTGCTGTTTTTATTTTTATATCACTGAAAGTACATTCCACACCACGGCTTTCTAAAAAATAAAAACCATGCCTCCAGCAAAGGTACATTGTGTGTGCTTCAGCACTAAGCAAATTTTCTATCTATAAAATCTATCTCTATGTTCAGTTGTTAAAACCCTAGGAACTGGCAGAATTCATTGGAAAATACATGAGCTCAAAACTTCATCAAAATTAATCTCTTCCATTTAATTTTCATATATTAATGTTTGTGTATTAATATCTCAAACTTAAATAGATTTTAACAAGGTTAGCATGTTAGGCCAGCATTTTATACTAAATTTCTACACTTTCATTGCATTATTAGTTATCTTACTAGTGTATTTATTAAAAATACAGTAAATCAGTTATTTAAAGTCTTCTATTCTGTAGATTTATTTTATAGATCAAAATATTTCATACTTAATTAAAATTTTAAAAAAAGCTAATTTGAACATTTTACCCATATAAACTGGTTTATTTGGTTCAATCTACCTAAGAGAATTTCCCCCAAATATGTCATTTTCAGTTATTGCCTGCATGTGATCAGACAATCTTCATAATAAATACTGTTCTCACAGTGCCACTGTTAGACAGTCATAATTCTCCATATTTTACTGGTGAAAACTAAGCCAAAGCAATTGAGAAATTTATCTGTGATTTTAGGCAAAATAAATGGAAAAATAAGATTTAAAATGAAAAGCAGCCTCACTGGGGAGTAATACAGGAAATCCCACAGGAAAACAGTTTGTCTATTAACCAGTTTTGTGGAATTTTTATCCAAGATATTTACTTTATTTATTACACTTGTTTTTGACAAGAAATGGAGCTAAATGTGTAAAATGACTGTAAGGTTTCTAGCTTCCTGCATTTTTCAGAATAGAGTAAAACCTTGCCCCTCGTTTGCAGATGTAGCAATGAAGGAGTGCCCTCTGCTATTTGGTTGCTGGAGATGTTCAACAAAGACAGGGAGTCTAAACAGCAGAAATTGATTTCCTCACTGTTCTGCAGGCTAACAGTTAAAGATCAAGGTGTTCGTTGGCTTGGTTTCATATGTGTGCCTCTTTCCTTAGGTTGTTTTTCTTTGTTCTGTGTCTTGTGTGGCCCTGAGGACCAATTGGTTTCTTCTTAAAAGAAAATTAATCATATTTTATTAAGGAAGGCTATACTGAAGTCATCTAACCACTTATTAACTTCTTTAAAATTCATCCTCCAAATAAAACTACATCCTGAAAGAAAAACATTATCATGAAGTGGTTGGGTTTCTGTCCTTTACATGGATACAAAGTCTTCCTATGCTGCTATTTGGATGTTTTCATAATCCTGAGCGTTTGACAAGTGATCTTAGTAGACAAGAGGAAGAGCAGCAAAGGTGCTATTTATTGTCACCCTCAAGTGCTGGGACCCTGTGGTAGTTGTTTTTAATTGTCAACTTGACATATGCTAGAGTCATCATGAAGAAGCTCAATCAGGTAGTGTCTAGATCACATGGGTATGCCTGTAAGTAATTTTCTTGACCACCTCCATTGAGGTAGAAAGACCCAGCATGAAAATGAGACATACTCTTCCCTGGTTTGGACTCTTGGATTGTACACAAGTATAAAATGTTGGCTGAGCAAAAAAGCAGGCAAGCATTCATTTCTCTCTATGCTTTTGACCACGAATACAGTTTGAGCAGTTATGTGAAGCTCCTTTCACTGTGACAAGCCAGCACTGATGGACTGTAACCTGGAATTGTAAGTAGAGATAGGAATTTTAAAACATTTTAAAGAGTATGGGGCTTTTAAACTTTGGAATGTATTTTGTGTTTGGAGAGTGAAATTAATATAAGAATTTGGGAATGAATGAGAAAGAAAATATAGTGGAGTAATAATGTGTTTGTGTCCAGCTGACAAATGCTCAGTTATCCATGCAACAGTTACTGAACGGAAAAGGAGTAGGAGTGGGTTGGGGGTGAGGACAGAGAGTTGGGAGGAGGGATTGGAAGTGGAGAAGGGAAGTGAAATGCAGCTGAGGTGTAAAATTGACTAATTAAAAATTGTAGACAACTTTGAGATAGTTTCTTAATTATTGAGTGATTGGGTAAGGTCCAAACCATTGTGGTTGTTTCTAGCTCTGAGAAGATGTCTCTGAATTGTATAAGAAAGCAGACTGACCAAGCCGTGCGTCAATCTAGCAAGCACTGTTATTGCATGTCCTGTCTGGTCTCTGCTTTAATTCCTGCCTCCAGGTTTTCCCCTGGAGTTTCTATCTTGACTTCCCTCATTAGTGAAGCCTGAAGTTTGAAGACAAAACGAAAGCATTCATTCCCAAGGTTGTTTTTTTTTTTTTTTTTTTTTTTTTTTTTTTTTTTTTTTTTTTTTTTTCCTTGAGTCTTATCACATCAATAGAAAAGTAACTAAGACACTGGTCATCATGAGATGAACAATCTTACTACTCCAGAATCCACCTGCCATATATATGACACATTTTGTGTCAGTGCAATGAGACTAAACCACTGTAAACTGAAACTTTCTGAAATCACATCCCAAAATAAACATCCTCCCTTTTAAGTGGCTTATACCAAGTATTTCACCACAAGAACTAAAAGCTGACTAATTTCAAAGATAAGCAAAGAAAGTTGAGGGAAGATCTGATTATATTGCCTCATGTGCTTTCATCCAATCAGTTTGTCATGTTCTTCTGGCAGTCACGTTGGTAAGGCTCTAACATCACTAGTGTGTAGCTCTTGATATTATTAGAGATACAATCTCATAGCAAACTCCCTGATCCCCTGACTCTTATGATATTTTATTTCTCTCCTATCATATTTCCTTAGCCATAGGTGCCGGTATGTTTTGTAAATATATACATTGAGGCTGGGCTCCACAGTTCTGAATTTTAATAGGTTGTAGTTTATTGTAGTAGTTGCTATTATGCAAATAACTATAGGCAACCGAGGGAATCTGGGAACAGGAGAGGTGGCCTTCCCAAAGAAGAGCACACAAATTTATTGTCCAGTTTCAGATGGTCAACCATGAAATCATACACACGAGCTGAGAAGGTTATGTTCAGGAATATAAGTATATACATACATTCATGCAATAAATATTAGTGAAAAGGGAGGCTATGAATTTGAAGGAAAGTGGGGAGGGTTACATGGGAGAGTTTGAAGGGGAGAGTGAGAAGGGGGAAATGAGGAATTAAGTTATAAGCGCAAACAAAGGAAGAGGAGGAGAAGAGGTGGTGGTGGTGGTGACAACATACAGGCAATTACAAGTGAAATCAAGACTCTAGTATTTCCTTCTATTGTCCTACAATCTCTGCAACTGCAGAGAGTTTCACAGGTTACCTGAGACCAACACTGTTATACTCCAGTTTATATACGGTCCTGAGAACAGCTATAGGATGTACTGGAATGAAATAGCCTAAGCTAAGAAAGGGAGTGGAGCAGCCTGAGCTCTCTTCCAGGTCTTCCCTGAAAGTGGCTTATCCTTTGACACTTGAGCCCAATGAGACATAAAACCCAGGGTGAACTGCTCGCCGTAGTGTCTCGGCTGCAAAGCAAATGGAGCATGCACAGATGAGACTCCATCTGCCCTGAGCAGCTTTCCTGAGCCTGGGGACTGACTCACAATGAATCCCAGGTTTGCATTGGTCCTTGTTGCCAATCTGTAAATAATAAGTTCATAACCATTACACAATAAGCCTGCTGTGTAGTAGTTTTGTGTTTGTCTCTGGATTCACAATGGAAATGATTATGAAATCAGAATTAAGTCCTTTGTTACTCAATCAGAAATTTGCAAGCAAAGGGACTGTGAAGAACACATTTGCTTTAGATGTCTAGATGTTTTTACCAAGGAGAAGATGAGTAATTTTAATTATCAGATATTTCATCTCAAGGTAGCTGTAAATGAAGCAACTCTATTAGGTTATTAAACCATTCAATTTTGTCACAAAAATTTTCTGAATTTGTGATCCATAGAAAGTTTCCCTTTTATTTTTAATTTAAAAGATGCAAGCAAACGAACTCCATTCATCTTATTTTATTTATATGTTAAAATTGCTCTGGGCAAATTTTTTCAATGGAAAATATGAAATGAGATGGAAAACTTTAATGAGCCAAAGCAAAATTTCTTGAAAAGAAATAGAACCTATGGGGGTTCTTTCATTCCTTTTTAAAAAATACATCCCATCAGGTGAACCATGATAGAATTGCAAAATAGAGGCATGAGATGCTTCCCAGAGATCAGGTATGAGGTATTAAGTCAAACTATAAGTGGACTGCAATGATTCCAAGCTAACTTTCCACCCTGTTCATATTTTACCCCTTTCTCTTGCAGTGTGGGTATTAATTCCCTCATAGGAGAAGGTGCAGACTGATTTCCTATGCTCTCATCAAATTCATTCACTTACAGTAAACAGATTTTCTGGGTTTTAAGTGGCATATATTAGTGAATGCTTATTTTCTGGAAGGGCTGATGGTGAGAGGGTGTTAGTACAAAAGCGTAGATTATCTCTTGTGGAAAAAGGAAATTATCAGTCAACTTTCTGCCATTGCTTATACTTTACTCACGGTATGTTTGTGAAGACATTTCCCTGTGAATTTCTCACAGGAAAGAACTGGGGATTGAATACAGAACCTAGCACATTCTAGGCTAACACTCTACCACTTAACTATATATCCACAGTTATCTTTTACTTTTTAGTTTGAAACGGGATCTAGCTAAGCTGACACACTGAAGTTGAGTTCACTCTACAGAAAACTCAAGCAGGCTTTTTTTCCCTGTGATCTTCATGTCTCAGTCTCCTGAGAACAAGGGTTGGTAGTTATGCATACCGGGTCTTATGTGAATTTAATTTTGAGCATAAATGCCAGAAGTCTACTAATTTAAACTGATATTTGTATTTGTACAGAGTCATTTGGTGTGAAAAATGAATGGTGCTTTCAGAAAAAGCAAAGACCAGTGGCACATAAAAGGAATCTTAAAAGCATGGAAATATAAAAATTGAGTATTATTTTAGAGACACAGTCTCACTATGTTACTCAGGATGGCCTCCAATTTGATATTCTCTTGCCTCAGTGTAAATGTTGGGATTGTAGGTTTGCTACATCATGTCTGATGTTAGATAATTATTGTTAAGCATCTTTCTCAAGATATCATTTACAAACCATAAAATTTGTGTATTTCAAGTGTACTTTGCTTGTCAATATATTTTCGGAATTGTCTAATACTCTAAATTTTTTTTCTTTTGAGACAAGGTCTCACTGTGTAGGCATAGCTTGTCTGGACCTCACTATGTAGAAACTAGTAGACTAGGCTGGCCTCCAACTGCCTTCCTTGTACTAAGATTAAAGGCATGCACCACCACCCTGAGCCATAATTTAATTTTAAACATTTAATAATCTTCTAAAGAAACTCTATGGGTTTGAGTAGACATTCCCACTTCACTATCCCGAGTCACAGGTGGCCACTCTCCTCCTGTGTGTGTCTTTGGATTGTTGGCTTTTAGCATTTGTGGATCTTGAGTTATGCTACCCTTTTTCTGTTACCCAGGTCTCTGTTCAATGACGCTTTTGAAGACCATCAAGGTTATAGCAGGTACTGCTATTTCACTGCCCGTTTCTATTCCATTGTAGAGACAAGCCACATTCCCCCCTACTTATCAGCTGATAGCTATTTTAGATACTTCCACTTGAACATAATATTCCATTTTGAACTTATTATTTTTCCACTAAGATTAGATAATTAGATGTGGATGAAATTGAACCTGTAACATTTTGTCACTAGAATTCCAATGTCTTGCTTAACAATATGGTTTGCCTCAAGCTCATGAATAAATTACTCCTTTTTCTAAGAGATTTGTTGTTTTAGTTTTTGGGTTTAGGTCTCGGACCACCTGGCTTAAAATTGGGGTATGACAGGAGGTAGTGGTTCAATGTCATTCTTCCTATGCCTATAGTAAAGAGTAATTTGCAATCAATGTCCTGCAGTGTTATCATTTGTCTAAGAACACTTTGCAGTTCTCATTACAGGTATGAAAATGTGGATGTGCAGCTCAGGAACCATTTTGTTTTGGTAATGAAACATATTATGCCCTTACTCCATGAAAGGAACTTTATTCTTACTCTTTTCCTAGGAATTACAATATTCAAAGGATAACTTTATACTATGGGGTTAATGTATTTAAAATATTTTTGCAGTATATATGTAGTTTAGAGAAGAAAATTAGATACTTTAGCCCTGGACTGTGAAAAGAAGGCATATGGTTGTCTATTTTCCTTCTGTGATTAATATGAAAGTCTATCTATAAGAAATTATTTATTGACTCTCTGATCATGGCGAACAATGAGGACTGATGAGAAGCCAAGGTCAATGGCAAGGGGTTTTGATCCTACTTCATGTTCCGGCTTGGTGGGAGCCTAGCCAGTTTGAATGTTCACCTTCCTAGACATGGATTGAGTGGGGAGGTCCTTGGACTTTCCACAGGGCAGGGAACCTTGACTGCTCTTTGGATTGGAGAGGGAGGGGGAGAGGAGTGGGGGGAGGGGGAGAAGAGTGGGAGGAGGGGGAGGGAAATGGGAGGCTGGGAGGAGACGGAAACTTTTTTTTCCCATTCTCAATAAAATAAAAAAAAAGAAAAAAAAGAAATTATTTATTAGCAGAATTATTATTAATGGTACAAACTAGGGGGTTTGGGCAGAACATTCTTGTACATGCTTATCACATCTGTTTTTTACTGAACTCTGTCCTTTCTTCCCAGTCTAAATAAATTCTAGTGTTTACTCTTTTGCTTTCAAATCACTACTTTCAATTTCCCCATGTGTGTGAATACCGTTAACTCGTGAGCATAGCTTATTTTGCATAACGTGATGTTCTTTCCTCCAACCTACTCTGCTGCAAATGAAAGAATTTCAGTTTTTATGCCCATTGTTTATAATAATCTCATTTTCTTTATCCATTCAATTGTTGGTAAACTTCTAAGCTGATTCCATATTGTGGATCATGTGAATGGAGCCACAAAAACATGGCATTCAAGTATCTGAAAAAAGTAGGTTCCCATAGGAAAAATTACATGCCTAGATGCCTCTAAATTATATAGCAAATAAACTCAGAATAGGACCTATCAGATTTGGGGGAAGAAAAGTTATGATATAGTATATGGATAAATATTAAGTGCAAAGAAATGACCATGGAAATGTTGCTATCAGACAGATATCATACTTGATAGTTAAATGAGTGTCTGCAGTCATTTTTCAGTGATTAAAATTTATTTTCATTAAAATGGTGAGAATTGTAAATTTAAATTAATATCTGTGAATTTCAATTTTAAAGACATTTCGTGTGGGATCAGATATCGAAACGTTCATAATACAAAGGACTGAAACACCTTGAGTTGGTAGGTTAGGCTGGCTTTAACCTCTAGTGCCCGAAATGACTGCTTTTTTTTTTTTTTAACTAATGTTGTTTTATTATGCAAACTCAGACCTTTAGCAATGCATTGTCCTTTGGAGTGGAAATATGCAATGGCCTTTTGATCTTCAGTTGGTTTTGGGTGATTTCCAGAGTCACTACTAGATTGGAGTGTGTCAGAGGATAAAGGAACCAAATAGCATTGCCTCCCTAAAGAGGAAGGACTTGCCTCACATCTGTTCTGAATTTTAAAAAGTTTTGGTTTCTTTTCTACATTTAGTTAAGAAGTAGAGTAAGATATTCTCCAAGTGTAAATATAAGATGCTTCAAATGAAAAACTCTAAGTTTCCTGCTTCGATATATATGGTAAATTTTTGTTTGGAACCTTGGTGAATAACAGGGAGTCTTCTATTTTGATTGCCAGTTTTGCTGTTATATCATAGGTGGCAATGTTGTCTTTACAAGGCTTGATTAAAATACAGTTTGTGAAATGAAAGCACATCACCTTTATTAATTTGAAATTCATGACTTTACAGTTTATAAGAAATTGTTCTTCAAATTTAAATTTATGTTGCACATTTTTCTAGGTTTTAGTATCTATATCAATTGTTCCCAGAGGATAGTAGTTACAAAGTTTTAATAATAACATACCAAAGTTTATTTGGACATCTTGTGACTGATTGCATTTTATTTAATCCTGAATTATGTGACAGTTGAACACACAGAAATCCCATAAAGATAGAAAATTGGATACTATGATATGTATGCAAAAGACAAAGATAATTTAAAAAGACATTTAAAAAAATGGTACTGAGCTCAGTTTCTGGGCTGGGGACTGCATGTAAGTGCGGTTCATATGTTCAGTGAGATGCTGGTAGAAAAAACTAATTTTTTCTTTATGAGCAGTTATTAATTGGAGATAGTTTCTGGGTTGGGGGTGCTTGTGTCTACTTTCTCTGCTGCTCTCAAAAATATTCTTTGTTCTTCTTGCTTCAATTCTACTTGGAAGGCTTTGCCTTGAGTTTTCTAGTTAAATTGTTGCTTTTCACCATCCTCATTTATGATTGAGTCTTTTCAGTCTTTCTCTTTACTGAATTCCATCTTCAAACCCAACTGATAGTATCTAAAAATACAACTTCTGAACCTAAGGCTCAGGGGACATTGTAGAAGATGGAGGAAACAGATTTTAAGAGACAGAGGAACAGGAAATTTGTTATGAGATTGTGTCATTTAGAGATACCAGAAAATGGATACCCATGAATTGGAGATAATATGGCTGCCTAAAAATGACCAAACAAGGTCCACTCCAATCGAGATGCTTATGTGGAAGAGCAGAAGGTCAGAAGTCCTCAAGACAAAGAACTACAGGCGGTAAGGAATCCAGAGTCAGAGAGTCCTCTTTGGAAGAGGACACCAATTGTCATAGAATAGTAAATGGTCAGCCCTGAAAACACTTACATTCTAGTAACATACAGATTGAGTAGATAGTATTTAGAAGTGTGTGTGTGTGTGTGTGTGTGTGTGTGTGTGTGTGTAACAATATTTAACAAAAAAGAGTCTGTGAATTTGAGAAAGAGGAAGGGCTGGGGAGTTGGAGGAAAAAGAGGGAAGGGAAGAAATGAGGTATTTACATATAATCTTAAAATATAAAAAATTAAAAATAAAGAAAATCAACATTATAGGCTGGGAAGTTTTAAAATGTATAATAATTATGTACATTATATATTGCATGATTCAATTGCCAGAATCAAAGAAGTGCAAGCATGACAAATATTTGAGGCAATTAGAAATTTCTAAAATTAATGACACAACCACAGATTTAGAAAAATAACAGAATATTAAGTTAGATAAATATGAAAATCTATACCTTGTACATCACCTGAAAACTGCAGAAAACCAAAGAAAAGGAGAAAAATCATTTAAAAAATGATATACAACTGAAAATACATAATAATTTCCATGGAAGTTGTGCAAAATGTCAGAGTTCTTTAATAGAAAGAAAATATATTTGTCAGAAAATTTGCATGAAGATATTAGAGCACCAAAAAAGAAATAAAATTTCAATCAACTAAATAAACAATAACTGATCAACTATTATTTTAATTGACCAAAAATAGAAATTTATCATCATATCATTAAAAACATATCAAGTAACCATTACCTATGGCAAGTTAGATAAATGTCTGCAGTCATCATGGATATAAGGAAAGACTGAATATCCTTATTATTACACTCAAAGCAGATTAGTACTATTTGAGAATAGATTAGATCAGTTAGTATCCATTGTACCTCAAGGAAATCATTATACAGGTTTCAGTGAAAGATGTAGAATATAGATGGCAAAGGAGAATTATATGAAATCCTCCATTAAAATCTAGGAAGATAGCAATAGAGACAAAAAGTAAATATGAAAAACGTCAAACAGTTAAACAAATAAATGGAGTAGACTAATTAACCAAACAATGTTTAATATTAAATTGAAATGGGCAAAATTCAGAGTGAAGACAAAAGTTATCATGGTTTATATATTTAAAAATAGATGATTCTACCATATTTTAAAACTTACTTTTAATGTAGTAACTCATATAGATTAAAATTTTTAAAAATTAGGTGAAGTACAACAGACTAATATTAAGTGAAAAAGTGAGTCACTGTATCAGGTTCATTAGAGTAGGCTTAAGATTCAAGATTAGTTGGACATAAAGAAAATTTCAGAAAGAAAATCAACTCTCCAAGAAGATATAACACTTAGCATATATGAATCCAAACTCCAAGTGTCTTCTGTCATTTTTACAATAAGAAACCTAAAACATGCTTTAGAACATTTTATAATATTAGAAGATAGGTAAAACACATTTTATGTTTAATTTCTATAATTTTTTTTTGCATATTTGCCATTTACAACCCAGCATCAATTTCTACCATCAGTTAAATTCTTCCGGCAACCATGCCAACTCCATACAGTCTCGTAAGCAGCCCATACTGTGCTCATTTTGCTCTACTTCATGTGTGCTTTCCTAGAAAATAAATCCCCGGTTCCTCTGCATCAATACACTTAACCTGTCCGTCTTACAAAATCTACGGAGCCTGAGATTTGTATGAATTAATCGCTGTGCTCTCTGTGTTCTCAGAGGGATGGCAGTTAGTTCCCACTGGACTTGCTCCACTGCGGTAGGCATTTCTTCAACATTCTCTTAGACTGGTAGTCCCCGGTGCAGAGGAGCTCATAGTATATCATTTTAAATCCTCTGCTTTAATTAGAACATTCTGCTCTCTGCCGAAGAAGATGAGTTCCCTGTACACACAGCAGATTCAATACTGTGCTTTTGTGTAGGTTAGTTCTCTGTAATTTTGGTTATTTGATTCTTCTCACGAGCTTATAGACATCTGCTAGTCATGATCTTGCTCAACTATGAAGTTCCTTTCTTCTGGGTGTTTTATAATCTTAGCATCTAGATCTATGTTCAGGTTTATGATTGATCTGAAATTATTTTTGCCTGATGTGTCAAGGGAAGGAGATTTAGTTCCTCCTTCATTCTCTTGTTCAGTGAGACTAATAAAGCCTTGCTGAAAAGATTTTTCTTCCCTATTGAATTGCATTGTTGCCTGTCAAAATAATCTAATTACATTTCTGCAGAGCTATTTTTGAACTCCTTTAAAAATATGTATTGAGATTATAATACAATTACATCATTTCCCCCTTCCCTTTCCTTCCTCCAGCCTCTTCCATATACTTTACTGTTTCTTAAATACATGATGTGGTTTTCATTACTGCATAAATTTAATTACTAAATATTTATGCCAACATCCTCAGTCATATGATATTACTTGCATGCATATATTGATCTTTGGTATTAGCGAGCATGTTCTTCTTTGAGGAAGACTATTTCTCACACTCTCAGCATTTCTTAATTGCCTGTAGTTCTTTGTGCATGGCTGGGGCCTCCCTAGCTTTTCCCCATCCACTTTCATGTGCCTATTGTTGTCCGCGTTCAGCTCATGGTTAGGCAGTCATGTTTGTGAGATTTCACGAATGAAGCTTCTGACATTCTTAGGAGACACAGTCTCACAGTAAAATCCCAGGTGGTCTGGGTAATTTTTTTTTCACCATCTTTTGGTTCCTCCTCTTCAATGAGCACTTGGACTTAGATGTTGTATTGTACACCTACCCTTTGGGACTCAGCTCTGAAACACTGCATTTTGATCAGTTATGTTTTTCTGCAATGGTCTACATCTGTGGACTCCCATTTGTCTCACTGATACATTGGTTCAAATTATGCCCATATCACAGACTTGGCTCTAAAAGTTTTAAAGTAAGTATGGAGTTTAAATGCAAATTATTGTGGGGGTGTTTGTATTCGTTTGTTTTGTGTGTCAACTTGACAGAAGCTAGAGTCATCAGAGAGGAAGGAGCCTCAGTCGAGGAAATAGCTCCATGAGGTCCAGCTGTAAGGCATTTACTCAATTAGTGATCAACAGAGGAGGGCCCAGCCCATTGCAGGTGGTGCTAGCCCTGGGCTAGTGTTCTGGGTTCTATAAGAAAGCAGACTGAGCAAGCCAGGAAAAGCAATTCAGTAAGCAGGTTTCTTCAATAGCCTCTGCATCAGTCCCTGCCTCCAGGTTTCAATCCTGCTTGAGTTTCTGTTCTCAATTTCTCCAGTGATGTCCTATGATCTGGAAGTGTAAATCAAACATATCATTTCCTCCATAACTTGCTTTTTGGTCATGGTGTTTTGTCACAGCAATAGAAACTCTAAGACAGAGTTATTACAATTTTACTTTTTATATATTTTTTTAATTTTATGAATAATATTTTTAGTTTTAAAAAGTTTTCCTAATTTTGGATCCTAAATTCATTTTTATTTTATGATAATTCAATTGTTTTATTTTTATGATTTTTACAATTTTTCCTGTGTACAGTGTTTTGGCTGCACAGATGTCTGGGTACCATACACATGCTTGGTACTCTTGCAAGTCAGTAGCGTTATCATGTTATTTAAAATAGTGTTACAAAAGGCAGTGAGCTACATGTGGGTGCTCAGAATCAAACCTCTGTCTTTTGGAAGAACAGCCAGTGCTCTTAATCCCCGAGACATCTCTCCAACTTTCTGAAGCTTTTTTCTTTAATTAATGAACATTGTTTTGTCTCAGGCTTTTTCTGTTTTCTTTTTGGCAGATGTTAAATATCCATGTGATTTATCTCCTTTATTATTATTATTGTTTTTTATTAAGAATTTTTTAAATTCAATTTTTTTTCATTTTACATAGCTATCTCTATACTTACTCCCTCCACCCCTCCCACTTTTTACTCCTTCCCCTCCCCCAACCTCCCTATCCACTCCTTGAAAAGTGTAAGGCTTCCCATGAGAAGTCAACAAAGTTTGACACTTCACTTTGAGGTAAGACTACGGTCCTCCATATATGTAAGCTGAGTAAGGCATCCCTCCTAAAAAAATATGCTCCAAATGCCAGTTCAAGTGCTAGGGATAAATACAGCTCCCATTGCCAGTGGCCCCATAGATTGTTCAAGCCTCACTCACAACTGTTCCCCACATTCAGTGGGCCTATTTTGGTCCTATGCAGGTTTGCCTGCTATCAGAAGAGAGTCAGTGAGCTCTCACTAGCTCAGATCAGCTGTTTCTTTGTGTATCACCATCATGGGCTTAAACCCTTAAACACCATGTGTATCTCCCTCTCATGGTCTCAGGTAGTGCTTTGCTGTAGCTCTCTGTAGCTGCTTCCATCAATTGCTGGTTGAAAGTTCTATGATGACAATTAAGGTAGCCATCATCGATCTGAATACAGGGAAGAACAGTTTAGGTGTTTTCACCACTGCTGCTAAAGTCTAGTTGGGTTATCCTCGTGGATTACTGGGAATTTCTCTAGTGCTATGTTCCTTGATATCCCTTTAATGGCTCCCTCAATCAAGTTATCTCTTTCCTTTCTCTCCCCCGCTTAAGGAATTACTCAATATCCTTAGCCACCAGAAAATTCAAATCAAAACAACTCTGAGCTATCAATCTTACACAGGTCAGAGTGGCTAAGGAACTTGTTATGGAATTTGCCTTCAATTTGATTCATAGTGATATACAGATTAATAGAAATGGGATAAGGAGAATGATGCCAGAACTTTACCCAGTAATTCACAGCATCATGGTGAGATATAGATGAATAGTAATGGTTTAATTTAAGGTGTAAGAGTTAGTTAATAAGAAGCCTGAACTAATAGGCCAAGCAGTGTTATAATTAATGTAGTTAGTTTCTCTGTTATTATTTGGACCTGGGCAGCCAGGAAATGAATGAGCAAACTCCATTTTTAAAAACACAAGTGATAGCTTATGCTCGAGAGGGTTCAGAATAAGGTGAACACTCCTTCATTTCTAGTGGGGTGCAGTTTCTCAGAAAATTGGGAATCCAATCTACCTCAGGACCCAGAAATGCCACTCTTGTGCATATACCCAAAGGATTCACACTCATACCGCAAGGACATTGACACAACTGTGTTCATAGCAGCATTGTTACTAATAACCAGAAACTGGAAACAACTTAGATGCCCCTCAGCTGAAGATTGGATAAAGGAAATGTGGTACATTTACACAATGGAGTACCACTCAGCAGTAAAAAACAATGACATTTTGAAATTTGCAGGCGAATGGATGGAACAAAAAAAAATCCTGAGTGAGGTAACTCTGACCCAGATAGACAAACATGGTATGTACTCACTCATAAGTGGATACTAGATGAAAAGCAAAAGATAACCAGTCTATATTGTGTGAGCCCAGAGAAGCAAAGTGTAGGAGCAGAGAGTTGCTTGTTGGTTCCTGGACACTCAGCCCCAAAATAATCACACAGAAACTGTATTAATTAAATCACTACTTGGCCCAGTAGCTCTAGGTTCTTATTAGATTAGTCTTATATATTAATTTAAGCCATTTCTATTAATTTGTATATCACCACTTGTCTGTGGCTTACCAAAGTTTCCAGCAACTGTCTCCAGTGACTCCATGTCTTCTCTGTAACTCCACCTTCTTTCTCCCATGCTATAGGCCAAGCCAGTTCTTTATTCATTAACCAATAAAAGCAACACATAGACAGAAGGACCTCCCATACTAGCAAAGTAACAAAGAAAACCCTAAGAGAGACATGCGTGGCTCTCCCTGGGAGGGGGAAACAGACAAGACCTCCTGAGAAAATTAAGGGGGTGGAGAGAAGGAACTATAGAAGGGGAGGGGCAGGGAGAAGGAAAGGGATGAGGAGAACATGAGGGAGTGGGATGCTCAGGAGGGGGATAGGACAGTGAGGGAGAAAAAAATGAAAGAGAACCTTTATATTTTTTTTAACATGGTGGGTTATATTAATTGTTTTCTACATGCACGTTTATAACCTTGAAGCCTGACATATTATCACAGGATCACAGGCTTCTGATAATTTGTTTCCTTTCTCTTTCTCTCTCTCTCTCCTCTTTACTTTAGAACACTCACTGTTAACCTACCTTGACATTCACTGATTATTTCTTCTTCAGCTTAATTCAACTATGAGACGCACTTTGTATTACAAATCATATGTTCTTTTTTATTCCTTAGTTTTGAAAATGAATACACCAGACAGAGTAACAAGTTTCACTTTTGTATTCTCATACATAGTTTGCATTGGTCTTGCCCCACTCCTTATCTGAATCTCCCCATCCCCCCACCACTTCACCTTGCTATTTCCATCTCTCTTCAGCATCCCGGTTCTCTGCCCACGTCACATGCCTACTGCCACCTTCTTGTCTTTCTAACTCCTCTCCCTGCGGCTCTTCCCTAAGATCTTTCTTTCTACTCTCATGTGCCCTTGTTAGTGCTACAATTATGACCATATCCAGACTCAGAAAGAAAAATCAGAGTTTCCACCATCTTTTAGTTTCACTTGCTGAGAGTTGTCGTCTTTTTATCCCTACTTTCTGTATGTTCCAATCTGTACTTATCTAGAGTAGTTATTTTTAACATCGATGTTCAACAGTTCCCACATGTCACCTGCCTATGAGTTGAAGATTTTTTTTTTGGTTTGTTTGCTTCTCCCTTGATTATAGGGTCAAGTTTAATTGATCATTTGCAGTACTTGTTCAATCACTGAACAGCAGATACTGTGTGGAACAAGAAAGAGTACCTTGCCTTATTGTCCTATTTGTTTCTAGGAGCATATGAAGCTGTTTCTACCTGATGGCAGGAGTGTAAAATTCATCAATTTGCATTTTGCTAAATGTTGAAAATAGACATTAACTGATTTACAGCTCTAAAATTAAGTTCATTTCTGATTGGCAGTGAGCTTTCTGCTATTTGGCTGAAGCTTGTTATTCAAAAAGTTTCATTTTAGTCCGAATTTTAATGTAGATCCCCCAGGGCTCCAGATGGAAGGGTCCCTCTTGCAGTTTCTGGTCTCTGGCACTATTAGAACAGCAGTACAGTTTTTTTCACTTTGTGTGCTTTTTCCACTTTTCAGAAAATCTTGAGTGCTCACTTCAGCAAATCCAAGACATAAGATCAGGACATTTTCTAGGAAAAGGAAGTGTTTGTTGCATTTGACTTCAGTTTCTCCTGCTGATTTCTCGGCCTCTATCTCTCCTGACCCCTTCTCAAGCAGATACAGGCTCTAGGTGTTAGACAGATCTCTTCAGGCTCAGACCTAAGTCCGGAGCTGGTGAAGGGAACTCATTGCCTGTGGTGGCCTCTGGGAAAATCAATTCAGGTTATCTGGCAGCTGTCAACTTTGGTAATATAGATGGGTAGACTTGACAGTTTTCAAATTTATTTTGGTGTTATTACATAGGAAAGTAATTTATTTTTTTCTATGCCCAAACAAGAATTTAGGAACATGCTTTGTAGTGTTGTAGTGAACTCTCAACTGTCTCCTCTGGTTGCTCTTCGCATGTTAGTGTGGTGGACTCAATAGATCCAGTTATGTTTCAAAATAGATAAATCATATGTTCAATACATTTACATTGCCAGTATCATAAACAATTTCTGAAAAATTTCCACTAGGGAAAATATACATATTTTAATAAAATAAATGAATTGATACAGCATATAGAAACTCAAATCCTGTTTATTAACATGGTATAAAGCTATATCAAAAGAAAACAATAAAGGGAGAAAAGATAAAAGGGAAAATTACACTTATAACCCAGAGGAGAACCAAGGACTGACAAGAAAGGCTTTCGACAGGCTCACAAATGGATGGAGATTGATTCGTATTTCAAAGATGAAATTCAAAATGATAAGACAGGTGCAATCTGCATGTGGTATGAAGGTCACTGGTAAGGATTCCAGTTTTTAGCAGACCTAAATTTGCGATAGTATGCCCCATGATTAATAAAGGGTAGACATTTATTATTTAAAAGGTAATCTATTAAAACACACTTTTTCAAAAACAGCACAGGGATATATAAGTATTCATTAGAACTACAATAAAGACAGCATTAGAGAAATCTACAGTGTACAGACAGTAAATGATGCTCTGCTTTGTATGAGCTACTATTCCAATGGCTTTTGCCTTCTGATCACACTGTACCCATTGCAAGCACAAAGCACATAAACCTCCACTTAACACCTCCGCAACCAATATTCATGAATTGGTGGGCATAGATCTGTAGTTTCCTTCACGACGTTATCTCTAACATAGAGGCTGGTGAGATGTTTCAGTGGTGAAAGGTGGCTACAGCTAAAAGAAGCCTAAGTGAGTTCGATCTCCAGGACTCATTTGGTGGGAGGAAAGAACTGGGTCCCAGAAATTATACCGTGACATCAAGGTGTGAATTGTGGCAAGCATGCAAGCACACACACACACGTGCACAAACATAAATATAATTTTATAAAATAAAATTTTTTTCAAGTATTGGTCACAGTGACAAAAAGCCATTATTGTTTTACTTGTCACACTCTTATTTTGTTTTTCATGTATCTGAAACTATAAACAGCTTTGTGATAACTTTTTCTGTTTATACGGTGTTAGAAACTGATAATTATATTCCAATGAGCTAAACTTGTAGAATGAAATTGCTTATCCTGTGCAAATTAATTGTTGCTAAATTTATTATCAAAGAGAAATAATAATTACAAGCTCACTGAAAATGTAGAGGGTCTTATATCCCTGCCAAGAAAAATAGATGTCGTTATCCTGCTTTAATCTTTTGTACTTTGGCACATGCAAAATGACTGCTTATGAATGTTTTATTATATGATCTCCTATTGAGATATTTTAGCATTTTTGTGTTTTCCTCTTTGAAATCACCAGCATGTAACCTTTATTTGTCTTTTTCATAGCTACATTTCTTATTAATTTTGAAACTTGATGTATATTACAGTTAAGTATTATTTTATTTATTGATATTTATTGAGCTCTACATTTTTCTCTGCCCTCCTCACTGCTTCTTCCTTCCCCTTTAACTCTTTCCCAAGGTCCCCATGCTCCCAATTTACTCAGATCTTGCTTTTTTCTACTTCCCATGTAGATTGAATCCATGTATGTCTCTCTTTGGGTCTTCACTGCTGTCTAGGTTCTCTGGGATTGTGATTTGTGGGCTACCTCTTTTGCTAGACATTGGTTCATATACGGACTCATTGTTCTATTCTATTGCTTATCTTTTATATTGTTCAACAGTGATTGCCTTATGTTCTAACATTAGTTCATTGTCAGTTTCATCTCTTCTAAGGTCTGTGTAATCTAAGGACAGAATACTCATTTTGGTGTCTGACCGCCACCCCCAACATCTTTTAAGTTCTCTTTCTTTACCCATCACATCTGTTTGGACACACCAAAATGTAAACCCATGTGGGCTTTCACTTAGAGCCTGAAAGGCTGCAACAGTTCCTTGAAACTTTCTTCTGGACACATTGCCTAGCCAAAATTAAACTGAAGTCAGCATCCTTGATGCTGCCAGACACTCAGGTCAACTTGTATCTGTGGATATCCAAGATGCCTCAGTTATATAGAAATAATCCCTTTCATTTGAGGACTGTTTGTCTCAGCATACTGTGTATTATTTTTGATATTAGAAGGAATATTGAAGCATAGTTTTAACTGTTAAATACCACTAATTAAATTGTTATTAAATATATTTACCTTCTAATCTTAACTGTTCCTTCAAGGCCCAAGTCTGTTGTCTATTCAATTAGATGTCCATGTTCCACCTGTTGGTTTCTTTATATATTGTACAGTTGTGATTATGTATTTACATTTACTGATGAAGACCAAGGATATATAACATGGACATCTGGAATAGATATCATCAGCATAGTTAAATTTAGTCTTTCTGTAACAAATTTGAATTCTGGTCATAGAAATCTTTATGTTGTATGAAATCTTTTTACTAGTTTTCTTTTATTATTTTATTTTATTACTTTAAAAAAATACCAATCCAAATTCTCATTACCTCCCATCCTCCCACTCACTTCTCCCACCCTCCCACCTCACCCCCTCCAATCCTAAGAAAGGGCAAGGCACCCTGCCCTGTGGAAAGTCCAAGGCACTCTCTACTACATCTAGGTTGAGCAAGGTACACATCCAAAGAGAGCAGGATTCCAAAAAGCCAGTACATGCAGTAGAGAGAAATCCCAGTGCCACTGCTAGTGGCCCCTCAGTCTGCCCCAACTGTCAACCACATTCAGAGGGACTAGTTTGCTCCCATGCTCACTTACTCCCAGTCCAGTTGGAGTTGGAGAGCTCTCATTAGATCAGGCAAATTGTGTCAGTTGGTGAACCCCTCATGGTCTTCACTTCCTTGTTTATACTCTCACTCCTACCTTGTTATGGTGAAGTTCAGCAGTCTTTTTCCTGCAGGATGTCTGGCAGATTCTGCTTTGAAGCATGAATTGTGAAGAACTACCTTGCCTTGTTTTGACAAAATTCATCAGTCACCTTTCTTCATTTCCTGCAGAATATTTGGCAGTTTCTTCATGTGAAGCATGAACTTTGAAGAACTGTCCTACCTTGTTTTGGCAAAGATCAGCAATCTTTTTCCTGATGCTGCCAAGAGTAGATTGGTCTCATTGTCCTGAAAAATCCCTAAATTAACAAAACATTTTAAATGCCATAATCTGCAGGTCTTTGAATGGTTTAAAGACTATCTGTCTCTCCATATAATCTGGAAAGCATACCTAGAATAGCTACAAATGTCATTGTTGTACATGATTAACTACCGCCCTTTGTTTCTTGAATGCCCTATATAGTTCATAATAATAGCTTTCAAAAACTAGAATTTTATGTTACAGTTTTAAATGAATTGCATAGGTATAATACCTTAAACAAGAGAAAAATATATATGCAATATGTTGTAACAAAAATAACCTTGAATTGGTATAGTTGCAGTTTTTCTTAGTTATGATAGAGAGTAAAGTAGGTATAAAACTGTAGATTCAATAAGATAGGATAGATAATAGGGAATTTCCTTTAATTTATCAAAAATAAATGAATGAGAATTCATTACATTGTAAATGTAATTTTTACTTAATAATTGTTCTTATTGTGTCCAGTCTTACTATGTTAAAATAAAAACCTTTCATTTTTTTTATTTAGACAAAAAAGTGGGAATTAAATTTTTTATGAAATCATGAGGCCACCAACACATTTCCAATTAAATGTTGAAAAATTTACTCATTACCTTGTGCTAGAGGGCTTGCAGACACATATGGGATCGGATATGTATGATATACATGATATGAATCTTATTCCTGAATATTTTGTATAACTGAATAAATAATAAACTCAATCCTGTATCATCTGATTTAAAAAAATAAATTATGCATCAAAGTGTTATGTCATTTTTATAAGAAATTGATGGTTTTAAGGTGAGTCAAAGAAGAAGCTTACTATGAATGTAGTAAGCTACTTGAATGAAAACACCTAAAAAGCTGCTAATTACCCAGAACTTTACTGTAGTTGGACAAAGAAAGTAATGGCAATTATTGCCTTGGCAGGTAAAAATTAATAGTTTGTGACTTAAATGCTTCATCATTTTCTAAACTATCTTTGTATTACTTCCTTAAAATTTTGCACTCTTAAAAAAGACTAGTTAGGGTGGGTGCGCCCGCCCACTGAGACGATGGGGCTGATCTAATGGGATCTCACCAAAGCAAGCTGGACTGGGACTCATGGAGCATATGATCAAATCGGACTCTCTGAAATTGTCAGACAAGGAGGGCTGACTGAGAAGCCAAGGACAATGGCACTGTGTTGATATACGGAGCGGCGGCAGGGCTGCATCCCCGGCACTCGGCCGCCCGCATGGCTAGTTTATACCCAGAAATAATTATACGGAAACTGTATTCTTTCAAACACTGCCTGGCCTGGCTAGGTCCAGTTTCTTATTGGCTAGCTCTTACATATTGTTCTAACCCATTTCTAATATTCT
>NW_026067913.1:2876930-2878013 GCF_014885135.2 Alexandromys fortis | reverse complement strand
TTCACTTCTTAGGAGTTATTGACTCATTACTTTAAGAATATGTGGAAAATAAAGATATATTAAACATAATATTAAAGAACAAAAATGCTAAAAGTCCTATACTGCTCAATTTCGAGATTGGATACAAATCCATAATAATAAAAAGAGCAAGATATTAGCAAAAGAACAAACAAAATACCAAAAAGGACCATATAGGGAGTCCAGAATTAACCTTACACAGATAATAGTTTACTTTTGTCTAAGGAGCTTATGCAATTAAATGAAGTGAAGGTAACCTATTCAACAAATGAAATTAGTACAGTTGGACAATTGTATAAAAACAATATATAGATTCAGATCTAATATATTTCATAAATTAGTTCAGAAGCAGAGACCATCACAGAAAACCATAACTGGGTGCATATTGCCCTGACATAAAAGTCAAGACTAAAATTCCTGGAAGATACTGCATAAAATTTAGGTGACTGAGGTTTTATAAGAAGGTTTCAGATACAATATGAGCTTCCATATTAAAATGGCAGTCTGAGTAATAGAGTGAAATATCAGAATGTCTTTCCTTACTGAACGGTGACTGGGTTTTCTGGTGAGGGCTCCTCTCATTGTTTGCAGGGGTGTTTTTGTACTGGGTCTTACATTGTACAAAGTGACTTTTTGTAAGCCTCCCACACTGTTCCTCTTAGAACAGGGATCCATCCTGAGGACTTCACTCCATCATAATTCACTTCTGAAACCCTGGTATCCAAATGCAGTTGCCTTGGGTCTACAGCTTCAACAGATGAACTTTGCCATTCCCAGCGGTTTCCATTCAATCTTCGTCAGCAATCATAGTAGCATACTTTACACACGAGCTCTTAGCTTGCTAAAAATACACGCTACCTCTACACATTTGAGACTTAGGTTCAGAGGACATTAGCATTCTTTTTCCTTCCTTCCTTCCTTCCTTCCTTCTTTCTTTCTTTCTTTCTTTCTTTCTTTCTTTCTTTCTTTCTTTCTTTCTTTCTTTCTTTCTTTAAGATTTCTGTCTCTTCCCCGCCACTGCCTCCCATTTCCCTCCCCCTCCCCCTCCCCCAATCAAGTCCCCTT
>NW_026067913.1:2873498-2875823 GCF_014885135.2 Alexandromys fortis | reverse complement strand
GGGAATGCAAACTTGTGCAACCACTTTGGAAAGCAGTGTGGCGGTT
Source organism: Alexandromys fortis (assembly GCF_014885135.2). Taxonomy (NCBI): domain Eukaryota; kingdom Metazoa; phylum Chordata; class Mammalia; order Rodentia; family Cricetidae; genus Alexandromys; species Alexandromys fortis. The sequence goes on along the minus strand of NW_026067913.1, from coordinate 2,875,777 downwards.
TCTCAGGAAATTCGGGATCAACCTACCCCTGGACCCAGCAATACCACTCTTGGGAATATACCCGAGAGATGCCCTATCATACAACAAAAGTATATGCTCAACTATGTTCATAGCAGCATTGTTTGTAATAGCCAGAACCTGGAAACAACCTACATTCTTTCTTTTTTAAATCTTCTTTCATATATTACATCCTGACTGCAGTTTCCTCTCCCTCCACTCCCAGTCCCTCCCTACCACCTCCTCTCTCCCTCAGATCTGCTTCTCCATCATTGCCCTTCAGAAAAGGGTAGACCTCCCTGGAATGTCAACCAAACACATCATAACAAGTCACAATAAGACTCGCCTCATAGTTTATATCAAGGCTGGATGAGGCAACCCTGTAAGAAAAGGTTCCCCAGAGCAGACAAAAGAGTCAGAGACAACACCCACTAGGAGTCCATAAGATCACCGAGCTACAAAACCACAATAAAAGCAGAGGACCTAACTCAGACCTATACAGGTTTCCCGGTTATCACTTCAGTCTTTGTGAACCCCAAGGAGCAATGCTTAGTCTATTCTTTTGGCTATGTTTCTTCTGGTGTCCTCATTCAGCACAGATGTGTAAGATTATAGATAAACTTGTTATGAGCTATCTTATTAAGAGTTTGTGGACACAACACTCCTTTATGAACCTAAGTTCTACTTACAGTAATATTTTCTCACATGACATATAGTTTGGGCCAATACAGCAAAGAATAAAGAAGGGAAACAAATGAAAACATGGTACATATTTTACAATAATTTTTCATTTTCTTGGAATTTCATTTATTAAGTTTGCTTGTTTTTTTCACAGCAAATGCACACCATAATTTTTACCAATATACATAATATAATAAGATATTCAATTAACTATTTAGATGTTTTACAACTTCAATCAAGCTTTTCAATAAGTTCGGCTAAGAAATTCTTTTCTATGCTACCTAAGAAATACTAAGTAGTAGGCTAGTAGGCTTTTTTTAGTCAAATGGTACTTAAATGCAGTAACTCTATTATCTGATATTTAAAATTTAAATTATCTGTAGATGTAAATGTATTTAATTAATTCTGGTAACCTTTATGTCTGTGTCTTAACTGCAGCTTTGAATCCAGAGAAGCATTATGTGCACCTGAGACATGATATATGTGCTTTGGTTTTCCCAAGTCCGTTTCAAGCTCATTTGTAGCCTATACCATGTGCTTAGTAAATCTTGCTGACTTCCCTCTCTGAGTGGCCTATAGTCTTAAGTGCTTCCTATTTTCTCCACATGTAAGGCTCATTTTAAGTTCTTCATCCTCAAATCCACTCTTTCTCAGCAATATGGAGGGAACTTGATCATCAAGGTTTCCCTTTTACAGAACAAGTGTCTAAATTTGCTGGTTTATTCACCATTGCACCTGAAGTCCTTCTGCAGTCAACCACTTTATGATCTCCCAGTGTTTAAGAAAATCTGTTGCCTAGCTTGACATCTAGGGTACAAAATCATGAAGATTTCTTGAGGAGTTTATTAAGTAACACGACAAGATGCACATAAATTTAAATTAGAAGCATTTTCACTGAAATAGTTTACATTTAAATGAAAATCACGTTCTCTGGTGATATAACAATTGTAGAAAACTTCTCTTCATTAAAGTAAAAATAGACGTCCTGAAAATATCTAGGTCGGTTTATGACAAAACACAGACAAACAGTACCAAATTTTGGAAGAGATCCAAGGCAATCACTAGCACATTTTCCTGCCTTTTAAGCTCTTCTTTCCTCAGGACAAAGCCTTGTATTTGCTTTTGCCTATTCCAGACTGTTGAGAAAACACTCTCCTAGGATAGACGTTCTTAATTCCAGATTCACTTTTTTTTTTATTGAAAAAAAATGTTCTGCCTCCTCCCAGCCTCCCATATCCCTCCCCATCCTCCCGCCCCTCTCCCCCTCCCCCCACTCCTCTCCCCCTCCCTCTCCAGTCCAAAGAGCAGTCAGGGTTCCCTGCCCTGTGGAAAGTCCAGGGCCTTCTCCCTCCAGGTCTAGGAAAGTGAACATCCAAACTGGCTAGGCTCCCACAAAGCCAGAACATGAAGTAGGAACAAAACCCCATGCCATTGTCCTTGGCTTCTCATCAGCCCTCATTGTCTGCCATGTTCAGAGAGTCCAGTTTAGTTCCTTGGGCAGATTCACTTTTTTTTAAATGAATGCTACCAACACTTCTCTTTGCTTAAAAACAACATTTTTTTATTTTATTTACATTTGAATAGTGATTAGTATTCCTATC
>NW_026067913.1:2805212-2871841 GCF_014885135.2 Alexandromys fortis | reverse complement strand
GGAGGGGGGAGGAGGGGGGCAGAGAGAGAGAGAGAGAGAGAGAGAGAGAGAGAGAGAGAGAGAGAGAGAGAGAGAGCGCAGATAAGGTCAGATGGCAGTCTGCTGGTCTTCTGGTAAGCATGGTCTGTGACTGAATAGACCTGTCCAACTTCTGGGCTGGGACATGGTGACAGGTGGGAACAGGTAGGCCAGCAGGGCATGGTCCCTGGGATGAACAGAAACAAGGGGAAGGGTGGGATATGGGGAAGGGGGCCTGCAGCTATTGTTTTGCTGCAGTGCTAGAGATGGGACTGAGGAACTGGTTCTGGGGAAACAGAGTCTGGCGAAGGTTTCAGGATTGCTTCATCTTGATGCCATTAATATTTTGGGTTAGAACATTTCTTCTGTCCAAATGTCTTGATGATTGACAAATATTTCTCAGCATCCCTGGATGCTACCCCTAGATGCCAGTATTATCCCTTTGTAATAACAACCCAGAATGTTTCCAGATATCAACTAATGTATCTGGGGTTACACTTCTTCCCAGCCCCCCCCCACCAAAAAAACCCAAAAAAACCCCACTGCTATTAAAAGTATAATAAAATATTGCATTATTTGTTGTTATTGATACATAGCATTATTCTTAACAATGATCAGCCTTTGGTTTCATCACTTATAATTTGAGTAATAGTCTGCATGTCAATAGAAATATGACCCATTTTTTGTTTTAATAGACTTTTTCTATTTGATAGATGTTTCCTATTTTTTAGCGATTTTATAATAAAAATTCAAAAAATAACAAATAATTTTTGTTTGGATTAAAAGTGTGAGGGCATTTGAATTCCTCTTGCTTTATCTTTACTCTCTCTCTTTCTCTGTGGTGTGCTTCATATGTTAAATTATTGTCTCTCCACAGTTCACTGATGACATCTGTTGCCTTGCCCTTAGCACCTCAAAGAAATTTCAAGGCAAATTAATGACCAGATGGCTTTACCTACATAAAAAATCTTTTCTGGATATATATTCTATTTTATCAAAAGACTTTCTGCTCTGAAGAGAAACTCAAAGCTAATTTAATGGCATTAGGGGTGTAAAACTTAGAAAATATCTGTTATTTTTTAATTCTTTCTTCAGTTTAGCATATTCCTTTGACTTCTTTTTAGTACATTTTCTCTTTGTGATAATATCCAATACCAACCCCTGTGTACACAACACTTTTTCCTCATTATATTTTTGTGATAGATTATTTGGTAAATTTCCAAGACATTTTAGCCTTACATAAAGAAGAAGAAGCATAGATTATGTTTTGAAACAACCATATTTAAATTTATATTTATTCTAAAATTATTGCAAATAAATGAATATATTATTGCAACAATATTTTAAATGTCTTAGTAGCATATCCATTACAAATATCATAGGATACAATAAATTCATTGAAATATTTTTAAAATAATACATTAATCACCATGAAAAAAATGGATGAATCCCAGTCTTATCACAAAAATAAAATGTGTAAATAGGCATACATACATAAATTCAGTATTAAAAATCCCACTCAGGGTTTGGAAATATGGCTTAGTAGTTATGAGTACTTTCAGCCCCTCCATAGGACATAAATTTGATTCTCAACATATGTTTTGAATGATTTACAACTTCTTGTAACTATAGCTACATGGACATTTTCTACCGGACTCCTGCAAACATGTGACACACACAAGCAGACACACAGAGACACACACATACCGGGAGGTTAAAAATAAAGAAGAGGTTATAGGAGAGTGTACAATGACTTAAAAATGAGGCCATGAATTTGAAAGAGTCCAAGGAGGGGCATATGGAAGAATTTTGAATGAGGAGGGCAAAGGAGAAATGATGTAATTGTATTATAATCTTTAAAATAAAATAAATAATCTTACAAAAGAAATAATCTGCTTTATTCTAAAGTTATTTTCCCTGAAAAGACAGAAAACATAGACTGTTATTAAAATATTCTCCTTAGAAATAATATTCAGGGTGTATAATTCCACAATAGAATTTGATTATTATGCAAATATAATATTCTGCCATGATTCTTGGCAATGAGTCCCCAAAAGATACCCAAACATCCTTAGAAATACTTAAGGAAAAGAAATAAGTGTTGTGTGTTCAAAGAAGTGAGTACTTACCTAGGTTTCCGCTGTACCTCAAGCACTTTTACTCCTTTCATTAGATTAGTGAACTGAAATAAATTACACTATGAGTAACTAAATGCGCAAACAATTTGTGTACATACACAAGATGTAACTTTTGTGACTGCTTACAATTCGGTCCTATTTTGGGCTTGTTTGGTCCTTGAAAACAAAGATGTACATGCGGATTTGCTGAAAGCACATGTGCAAATCCATCCAGAAAGCAACGGGCTGCTTGGGCTGGTAACCAAGACCTTTCACGGGAAAACCTTTTCCTCGCCTGTCCCAATCGAATGACTTGCAGACTCCTGCACAATGCAAGCTCTAAGAAGAAAGTCTGTGAGTCTCAGTAGGACTGAGCGACAGCAGCAGCTGTCTAATGAGCGAATGCTGCAAATACGGGCTTTGCTTCAGTGATCTACGTGCGCAAGCTCCCTGTCTCCGATCAATCCTCTAGATGAACGCAGTACGACTCTCATCATTGTGTGAGTTCACGCCCAGGCAATTTACTTCCTTTACTGCTATTCAAGTGGATAGATTTTGCTTATTGTTTAACTAAGTGACTTTTAAACTCTCCTTTCAATTTCCTCATGGCTTAACTTACTAAGCACCATTTGTTTTTACCAAATGTTCACCACTGTTGCAGCTGGAAATTAAAATGATTTACCTATATGTTGCCATTCAAGGGCGTTAGAATTGCATTTAGGGGAAGCATTACACCCCTCTGCTTTTAATTCAGTTTCAACGGTGTGGGGAGTACATTGTTTATGCAGTAAAGCTATTTGCTCAGTCCATTAAACTACAATGAGAAAATCGCTACCTGTAGTAAAATTTGTGAAAAGGTAGTATCTTGAAATGGTTGGTGAATTTGGAAAAGAACTATTTCCTGCTGGGAGGAAATTAAAGAATATATTCATAAACTGTTCAAGCTAACTCACATTTAACTAAAATTGTGGATCCTTACAAAATTTTATTTTCCTAGGGTGGGATGAAGCACAATAGAGATACCTGCTTTATTCTAAAATAACCATGTCATCCATAGACATGGATTCCAAATGATTTACAGGAATTTCTGCTGGTAGGTAAGAATATTTTGCCATTTTTTACTTTCATCTTTTTTAAGGGTATATGTAAGTAACAGAAGAAATAGAAAGATATAAAAGTACAGATTACAAAACACAATAATATTAAATATTAAATAATATTATTATTATTAATAAATATTCTAATATTTTGAAATATTTTCCTTCTGTCTTTGTTGGATAAAACAAAATTTTTATCGTCGTGTTTTTTTTTTTTTTTTTTTTTTTTTCGAAACAGGGTTTCTCTGTGGCTTTGGAGCCTGTCCTGGAACTAGCTCTGTAGACCAGGCTGGTTTCAAACTATCTTCATGTTTTGTGAGTGGATATGTAGCCGAACATTAAGTTTATGGATCCCGTAACCAGACTTTCCTTGCTCGATCATGGTTTTACTATGCTGGGTGGGCTACTGATGACCTTTGGTTCAGCTTTGTTGTGTAAAAAATAAAATAAAATGGGAGTGTGAATAAGGATCTGGCTCATTGAGTGTGTGACTTGAGCTCACTGAGTGTTTCATTGTTATTGAACAAAGAAATTGGAAAACAGAAAAGTGAGTAGAGACTTCAGAGACATGGAAAACACGGAGAAAAGATGAACAAAAGGATTAGAGTGGTTGCGTGACAGCAAAGCAATGGACTGTTAGGATATTCACGAAACAATAAAATGTAAAGTAACTCTATAATCCTCAGTTAAAGATCTAATTGGGAAGGCCAATCTTAGCAACGTTTCTGTGCATGAGTTATATAGGATCCATATAAAGTTCTTGGAACTTGTCAAAACTTTCTCATCAGCAAGCCAAATAACATTTTATAGAATTTTACGTTGTGTACAGTGCAGAGATCCTGAAATGCATTGTCTTCTTTGTGGCTTTATAATGACTTGGGTGTCTTCTGGTCGAAGAGACGATACGGGCAGATGATTTGATTCTGCTGAGAGTGGGTTACTTGAAAGTTGCCTATTTCTCTTCTAGTCTATTGGTTTACATTTATAGTCTAGATCTTCCAAGGCATCATTTAGAAGCCTGAGGTTTTTGTACATTCTCTCTCTTTTGAGCTCTGGCTGCCATTTGATTTCTCTAATCTGTAGTCAGATTTCTAGGCCCCATCAGCTTTCTCCTTATTTCACTATTTCTAGACTTGTGGTCCTGATCATTCTTTTGGAGGCTTGGGGTGTGGCAAGTACTCAGAGGAAAAATTCAACACAGCACTTTCTGTTTATGTAAGTGATTTTTTTTTCTTCATGATGATAGCTTATTAGGTTCCACTCATTTTAGGGTTCCTATCTCACGAATTCATGACGCCCCACAAGAACCTGGGCGCCTAAGTCGTTGTCCCTTTACTGTGCAGGAAATATACACCATACTTCAATGCATTTCTCTTTACTGTTGGATCTTGGTCCTTCTGATCCTTACGTTTATTATTGTGTTGAAGCTGATTTAGGCTTGTATTTATTGAAGGTTGATCTAACAGAAACTTCTCTTCAGAGACCAAAGAACTAGACATTTTAGAAACCAGAATCTTATACTGTTACCTATAGAGAATCAGCTACTGAAACTGTTCTGCTCCTCATCCCAATATCCTCAGAAACTGCAGGCTAGGTAAGAGTGAAGATGGAGGTGCTTTTTGTGAAAGAAAATAGATTTCCATTTCTTTAATCAAGAACATTTTTGCATTGAAGAGGCAAGGAATATTTGATACAACTTTTACATTTTCAAAAACTTGCTGGAGAACAGCAAGCATTAAATAGTTCTCATTTTTTTTCTGTTAATTTTGATTTAGTCCTACTAAATAACCTATGGGCGAGTCAGTAAGCAGAGAGTTCTTAGAGCAGGAGGTTAGAAGGAGGAAAGCACTGGCTAGCCGAAGTCCTCCTCTCTCCCATTTTTGTTTTCACATCTGCCTGCTTGGGGCACTAAGGTGAAGACTGGGGGCTTCTCATTTCACCATCTGTACTTTTTTTTCTTTTTTTTTAAATTTTTTATTGAGAAAAAGAAAAAAAAGTTTCTGCCTTCTCCAAGCCTCCCATTTCCCTCCCCCTCCTCCCACCCTTCTTCCCCTCCCAACCACTCCTCTCCCCCTCCCTCTCCAGTCCAAAGAGCAGTCAGGGTTCCCTGCCCTGTGGAAAAACCATCTGTACTTCTTAAAAGGAAAACCAAGATGGCCTTAGTCCTGAGCTCGGACAGCAGAACTCGATAATATAAAGGTGAGGACCTGCCTACCTTCCGACAATTTGGCCCTGAAAAGTGAAGCCCTTGGATTTTTTCTAGCATGGTAGAAAGATCCCTTTACCCACAGGCTCAGTCCTGGATACTGTGAAGTAGAAAGATGTAGTTGCTCTCCTCGTAGCCCCATTATGTCAGCGTTTATGGTCCCCGTGTCAAAAAAAACACATGTTTGCTTCCCTTGAGCTCCAGTATTGCGAAAGAGTTGGCAGTGGCTGGCTGTGATTTATACTTGGGGTGTTGGACACACAGCTTGGTATTTATTTATTTATTTCTAAGTGTGCCTTCAGTTGCTTAAATAATAGGGTAATTAGAACAAAGACAGGCAATAGATCAGAGCAAGTGGCTTCTAAGTGTTGCACATTTCTTCCTAAGCTGTGTTATACACAGAAGAACGTGCACTGAACTTCTAAGCAGTGCTAAGCCATCCACTAAGGTGTTTCTCAAGAGTTTGCTGGTGTACGGTTCCAGTGTTATATACAGACCCATAAAGAAAAGTCCAATTGTATAGGCATTAAGACATACTCAAAGCCAGACACCATACCTAATACTTATAATCTCAACATTCAAGGGGCCAAAGAAGGAATTTCTGAGTTTATTTAAAGACAGCCTGGGCTGTATAGTAAGATGCTATCTAATTTTTCAAAAGCCCTATGTGCATGTTTCTGCATCTCAGATGAGTATTGCTTTCTGTGCTTGTGTTTGCAGCTCAATTTTGTGTGTCTGTTCAATAATTGTTATATCTGATGTCTGTGAACACTTCCATCATCCTGGGAATGCAAAAGAGGTGGATAAACAATAGAAGAACAAGATGAGTGGAATGGATAAAGGAGAAAGGAAAAAATAAATGGAAAAAATGCAAGGAGCAGAATGATGTTATTTTCTTCCACAGTTGCTTTTTAATGAAGTAATGGGACAATGCCATGGCATATAAAATAATTTAATCTTTTTCCCCAGCTTCATACAGTATGCAATAATGTCTTAAATGAGAAAATATATCTAGATTTACTGAACATAAGAGATTTTTTCAAGAAGCGATAGGTTGTATGTAATGGAATTGGACTTGATTTAAGATGTCTATGTCTGTAATTAAGACTTAACACATCAGGTAAAAACTTAACTTTGCTGTTTCAGAATTTTCCTTAATGTGGAAGCTCCAGAGCTATAAAAGTGTAGTATTATGAAAGATATATGACAACATTTCCTTCCAGTGTTCCTAGTTCTTGTTTCTACTTTACTCCCTGGGAGTCTCTTCCACTCTTCTTGTTTGTCTCTAGAAATGAGAAATTTGAAATTAAGGGAAAAATCCCAAAAGACAGTTGGGATTCATTTGATTTGGACACAGATGCCCTGAAGTTCAGTTTCTTTGGAAGGATGTCCAGCTTTTTGACATTACAACATGGTATCATTACCTACAATGTGTACATTTGAGAATTTTACAATTAAATTACCAAAAATTTAATAAATTTCTTACAATGTTTTAAACATGGTTGTAATTGTATATTAATCGACATTTATTAATTTCTTTAGCTAAATGTCTGGAAGGACAACTTTAATACAAATATCCTTTGAAATAATGTGTTTCTTAATAAATTTACTACAGGTTTCAATATTTTAACCAAATTCGAGGACTAAATATTTCTTAAAAGCATTTATTGCATGAGTGGAGAGATTCTTAGATTCATTTAAAAGATAACTACATTCTTCTTGTTCTTTACCAGGTAAAAATCATACTTTTTATTACAGAAAACAGATTTGTATCTGTTTAAGTCTATGAACCACCAATTACCAAGTGTATAAACAACATAAAGAGATGTATATTTAATGGCCCCATGATGTCCAATGCTACATAATATCCTGGCACCTTTTGCTGCTACTTTCCCTCTCCTCCTACATGACCACTTGACTATAGACTGTGGAGTCTCAGGTCCTTGCATCTCAGTAATGACTCCCATAGTTGTTTCTGTACAACGTGCTACACCTTCAAGAGCAGAGATAATAGAAGGGAGAGAGTAGTGTTTCCATGTATTTATTTCTGTTTTGCAATCAAGCAATTAAGCTGATGATCATTGGATAAATAGTGACTTACAAATTAAATGTTCTCTGATATTTTAATTGAGAAAGTTTATTTATTCCCTCTTCCAGAGTTTGGTAAGAATAAAGCCTTAAAATAAAAATGATGTTATAAGTTAGCTGTTTCACTGTACTTATTAATTTGACATTAATCAACAAGGAAATTTTTAACATCAGTATACCAACAGAGACATCTTTGACACAAAGTTCAACACCTCTCAGTAAACAAGGTCCTTGTATCCATCTCTTACCCATTCATTTTGGTGAACAGTTTTAGAATACAAATATATACATTCTGGAATTTGTTGCTGATAATACAATTTTACCCTTTCAGAACTTGTAAAATTCTAGTCAGTGTATCATCATGTACACACACACACACACACACACATTTTACATATATATATATATATATATATATATATATATATATATATATATATTACAAGCATGGATATATGTGTCTGAGTTGGCCACATAGTATTGTTAGTATCAGGATTTGCCTAATTGGTGAGGCAGGGTTGAACATTGGGCATGTACTTTGCTGTTGCCAACAGACAGGCATCTGTCATTGAAGTTTCAGTAGCATGACTATGTAAATATAGTCATTTGTCACTGGAGTATCTTGCCTGACCTTCCGACCTGAACATCTTAGAACTTTCATCATTATCCATGAACTGAAACCTTTGATATCAGAAAACAGAATAAATCTTCCTCCAATTACACTGTGTAATGGAAATTAACTAAGACAGGAAGGTACAGAGTTTCTGGAATACATCATACTTTGTACACCAGTTCTTCATTTTTCTTTATATTTGCTGCATCACTGTTATTTAACTTTGTAAATCTTTATGCCATATAAATTTCTCTACCTCTTAATCTTGAGCTTGATGGTACAATTTGATTTTTCAGTGAGCTGTCTGCTAACCCTGTTGAGCAGATAATAAATTGTGCTTGGCTAGCTGATCTTGCCATCCTGTGCTTCTGGCTACCATAAGAATGTACCATAAGAATGTACAAGCCCATTCATCTTAGAATAGCAACAAGGAGTAACAGCAGATTAAATAATGCTTGTGCTTTAATGACAAGTCTTTTACTCTCATGAGACTTACCATAGTTGATATACAGATTCATAAATAAAATAAATGATCACTTAAATTCTGAGTTGTGGAATAGGGTTTCTCTACTGTGGTAATAACCTACCTTTATAAGATCTAATATCAGCAAAGGAGATGTCTCTGCAGCAGAAAGCTAATGTAGCCTATATCTTCTTAATATAAAAATTTTAAGTTAAAAGTGGGATAATTTTAACATTCAGAAATTTAAATTCTGGAGTAAACAATTATAAATATAATGAGACTTGAAATGTCGTCTTGGTAGATATTTCTTTTGATGAGTTTGTAGTATCTTTCTCTATCTTTTCTAATATTATTTTGTCTGAAGTCGATTTTGCTAAGTATTATAACAACTATACCAGTTTGCTTTCTAGGTCCATTTATTTGGAATATTTTTTCCAACCCTTTACCCTGAGGCAATGTCTATCCTCAATGTTGGGGTGTGTTTCTTGCATGCAGCTGAAGGATGGACCCTGTTTTCATATCAATTTTGTTTGTCTATGTCTTATTTTTAATTAAGGAATTGAGACCATTGATTTTGAATGATGCTAATAACCAATGATTGTTGATCCCTTTTTTGTTATATTGTTGTTGTTGATGGTAGTGGTGGTAGTGTGTGTGTTTGTGTGTTTCTTTCTTTTTTTTTTGATTTTGCCATTCTGAGAAATGTATATATTTATTTACTTATTTATTTTTATCTGTTATCTCATGGTTGTAGTTAACCTCCTTAGGTTGGGCTTTTCCTTCTAGTAACTCAGTAAGCGTATATTTGTAGAGAAATATTGCTCAAATCTGACTTATCATGGAATGTCTTATTTTCTCCATCTACGGTGATTGGAAGTTTTTTTCTGAGTATAGTAGTCTGGGATGGCATCTGTCATCACTTAGAGTTTGCCGCACATCTGTCCATACCCCCTTCTGGCTTTTAGCATCTCCACTGAGAAATCATTGTAATTTTTCTAGATTTGATTTATATGATTTTTGGTTTTAAACACTCTTCTATATACTTAGTATCTTCATTAATATCTGCCAAGAGAACTTATTTCTCCTTAGTTCTGTGTATTTGCCATTTTGTTTGTTTCTTGTACATTTATAGGTACCTTCATATTTAGGTTAAGGATTTTTTTCTATGATTTTGTTAAAGGTATTTTCTGGGCTTTTGACCTGGAATTCTTCTTATTCCTCTAGTCAATATTATTCTAAAATTTGTTTTTTTTTCATTGTTTTCCAGATTTTTGAATGCCTTTTGTGTTTTTAGATTTAATATTTTCTTGGACTGATGCAATTTTTATTTTGTATTTCCAATGCTTAGATTCTCTCTTCTACCTCTTCTTTTTTTCTCTCTTTTTTAAAATTTTTTATTGAGAAAAAGAAAAAAAAAGTTTCTGCTTCCTCCCAGCCTTCCATTTCCCTCCCCCTCCTCCCACCTCTCTCCCTCTCCCCCCTCTCCTCTCCCCCTCTCCAGTCTGAAGAGCAGTCAGAGTTTCCTGCCCTGTGGAAAGTCCAAGGTCCTCCCCCCTCCGTCCATGTCTAGGAAGGTGAACATCCAAACTGGCTAGGCTCCCACAAAGCCAGAACATGAAGTAGGATCAAAACCCCTGCCATTGTCCTTGGCTTCTCATCAGCTCTCATTGTTCGCCATGTTCAGAGAGTCCGGTTTTATCCCATGCTTTTTCAGTCACAGTCCAGCTGGCCTTGGTGAGCTCCCAATAGATCAGCCCCACTGTCTAAGTGGGTGGGTGCACCCCTTGTGGTCCTGACTTCCTTGCTCAGTCTGATCTCCAAAATATATAGAGAACTCAAGAAACTAGACTTTAAAATGCTAATTAACCCAATTAAAAAATGGGGCACTGATTTGAACAGAGAATTCTCAACAGAAGAAGTTCAAATGGCCTAAAGACACTTAAGGTTATGCTCAACCTCCTTAGCGATCAGGGAAATGCAAATCAAAACAACTTTGAGATATCATCTTACACCTGTCAGAATGTCTAAAATCAAAAACACCAATGATAGCCTTTGCTGGAGAGGTTGTGGAGGAAGTGGTACCATCATCCATTGCTGGTGGGAATGCAATCTTCTACCTCTTCTGTTAGTGAAGCTTGCCTCTGAGATGTCAGTTCAGGTCCTAAGTGTTTCGTTTCCAGGTTTCCCTCAGTATTGGATTTCTTCAATGATTTTATTTGCAAATTCAGAACTTGAACTATTTTGTTTATTTCCTTCAACTGTTTGTTTTTTTCCCCTTGCTTTCTTTAAGGGATTTGTCTATTTCCTTTTTAAGGAGTGCTGTCATCTTCAACAGGTGGTCTTTAGGTCTTTTTCTTATGTTTCAGCTGTGTTGAAATATTGCCAGGGCCTGCTGTGGTAGGGTTGCTGGCCTCTAGAGGAGACATGTGGTTGTGACTGCTAATCATGGTATTTTTATGCTTGCATCTAGGCTTATGTGGATGGGATGATTATAGGTCCAGGTGTAATATCTGGTCTTGTCTTTGTTCGTTGAGTGTGTTTTCCTCAGTTTCTTGTTTTCTCTCTGGATTTTAAGAGGGTATAATAGATGTGTGCTGCCTTTTAGAAAATTTTCTGTGGACCTGATATGTGTGATCATTGGGAATTTCAGGTAAAATGTATGTCTGGACACTGGAAGCTGATACTCGCTTAGGCTAGGTGTTTGAAGGTGTTGACGGAAGGGAGGAATGCAGAGTATACCACTAGGATCTGCTTATTTAGCCACGGGAATTGGAAAAAAGGTCTACCACCTAGCTGGGGATCAGATTGGGGGATTGTATATTGAGCAATGGGAAGAGAGGGATTTAGGAACTTACCATAAACCTTTAGCAGGCAACCAAGTACAATACCAATATCCTATGTTCTTCGCTGAACCTGTTGGACTTCCTTGACTAACAACTTGATGGGAATTTCTCTGGTCTGGTACCGTTTTTTTTTTTTTTTTTTTTTTTTTTTGCTGTTTTTAGATAAAATATAAAAGCCTATTGCTTGGTTCAAGCGGAATAATTTTGTTTAAACTATATTTGTGTATGTATGCACATATATTTATGTGTATTATATGTATCACTAGATAAATAAATAGTAATTTGATTCCTTATGATTTTTCAGATACCCTTAATTAAAATTTAAATAGACCTACAGACAGTTTAAAATTGGATTAAGTCAGACTATTTTCAACAGCTTGAAATTGTGTCTGTTTATATTGTTTTTGTTTATTTCTATTTCATTAACTTCAGTCCTAAATTTGTTCTGCTAAATGAACATAATAATAAAATTATTCCTAATAATATATTGCTATACCCATAGCCTAGTGATTTACTCAGTCCTCATTAGAGAAGCTTCTTCTTGTAGTAAATGGTAATTATACAATTACAAACAATTAAACAAGCACTTTGGACAATGTGCAGAGAGTGAGAGTTTTTGGAGTATTTGGCTCTAAATGGTATATTATTATCACACCCTTCCCCTCGAGGCTCAGGGATCTATGCAGAGGTGGAGGAGAAAGAGTCAGAGATGGTGGAGGACGCCAAGGAAATGCCATTTTCTAAGTGGAGGCATGTATGAAAACACAGAGAGTGTGACAGTAAGCACAAGACCTGTATAAATTCAAGTTTGGCAAAAACCCAGTATGGAAAAGAAGTAGGCGCAAAGTCTTACCCCTAATGAAGACTCTATTTACAATCAATAGCATCTACGAAAGGAAAACTTCATTTTCCTCAAAGGATTGTCAGTAGGTACATCAATCACAGTCCTGGACAGGCCTTTTGTTTAAAAGTAGCTACTTAACACAAAAAAGACTCTCTCTCTCTCTCCCCCCTCTGTATGTGTGTGTGTGTATACATGCATGCACACATACATATACACATATGTGCATGCACATTTTTTGTTTTGTTTGATTTCATATTTTAAATGAGATAAAAACGAAACAAAGTTGGTTGAGTAAGGAGAAATGAGAAAGGGATTTGATAAGATATATTGTAAAAGAAGTTAAAAAGTAAGACACTTGAAGAAGTAAAACCGTTAAGCACAGGCAATAAGGACAATGAATATTGGAGGGTTCATATTAAAGGAAAATGAATGGTAACTTGGATGAAGAGGCTGAAAGAGGGCTTGTATGCACAGATTTCTTTTTTTGAGACAGGGTTTCTCTGTGGCTTTGGAGCCTGTCCTGGAACTAGCTCTGTAGACCAGGCTGGTCTCTAACTCACAGAGATCCGCCTGCCTCTGCCTCCTGAGTGCTGGGATTAAAGGCGTGCACCACCATCGCCCGGCTATGCACAGAATTTTTACAGCAACATTATGAGCACATGTCAGGGTTATGAAAAAGACATCTTGAAACAAGGAGACTAAATGTCCAAGGGGAAGGTTTACCAAGTAAAGAAGGAATCAGAGAAATTTGAAAGGGACAGGTGGGGTGTCTTACTCAGTGTTACTATTGCTCTGATGAAACACCAAAAAGCAAATCGAGGATGGAGGAAAGGGTTTATTTCAGCTTATACTTCTAGGTAAAAGTTATCACTGATGGAAGTCAGAGCAGGAACTCAAATAGAACAGGAACCTAGAGGCAGGATCTTTTTGGTTTTTTCCTTTTTTTTTTTTTAAGCCTTGACCTTTTATTTAAAAAGTCGCACTTCAACACTTTCACAACAATTTTCTGCTCCTCAATAAGGAAAGCCCGCTTGATCCTGTCACGGCCACACTTGGCATACATGGAGCCACCATAGGCCCGGCTGACATGCTTCTTTGTCTTCGACAATCTCATGAGGACTTTCGGTCTCACAGCACGAACCCCTCGGAGTCGGCCTGGGCATACACCGTACGCTGATTTAGGTGCTTTTCCAACCTTCTTGGTGTAAAGGTAAACAATCCTGTTGCCAGGGGTTCGAGGCAGCCTAGTTTTGTTGGAGGCTGTGTTGGAGGAGAGCCTACGACGGTATGTCAAACGCTGGACCATTCTGAGTGCCTCTAAGCACCGGAAGAGGAAAAGGATCTTATGCAGAGGCCAGGGGAGGAGTGCTACTTACTGCCTTGTTCATCGTGGCTTGCTTAGCCTGCTTTCTTATAGAACCCAGGATTACCATCCCAGAGATGACCCCACCCACAATGTGCTCAGCCTTCCCCCATCAGTCACTAAGGAAGAAAATGTTCTACAGTCTTGCCTGCTGAACCTTAGGAAAATATTTATTCAATGTGTCAAGTTGACATAAAATTAGCCAGTATAGTTTTGGTCTCTCCTATAATGTCTTGGGATGGATTCTCTTGCTTTTAGCTCAAAGTACTGTAGCATTATTCTCTATTTTTAAGTTCTTTTAAATCTATGGGCCTTAATGCTTTCAGATCAACTTACCTTATGCCCTGTAAAGTCCATATTTTTATCCCAGAACCTATAATAATTTAACAAATATTTGTTAAACACACACTCATACACCTAAGTTATGCAGACATAATTAAAGATATAATTTAGAAATATCATTATAAAGCATCCCAGAATAGAAGATTCCCTGAAGGTGTGGCTTTTGAACCCCTTGTTAAAATGTATACAATATTTGTTGAGTATAAGGCCTTTTAAATGACAAGCACACCATTCAGACAGTCAAAAGTAGTGGAAGAACAATTAAAGAAATCTTTTTACTAGACTTGGATTACCAAAAATTCATTCAAATGAATCAGAAGAGACACTTATGGAAAGTGTTATGTAAGTTGATGGTCGGAAACTGAACTTCAAAAACTGAGCTTCAAAAGTATATGAAAAAAAAAAAAAAACCTCTTAACCCTACAAAATAGAATTATGTCAGCAAAAAGGCAAGTCTACCTTGGATCATTGAGGTCAAAGATTCTCTTAAATAATTCTTCACTTTTAATTTTATAAGTAACTAGGATTCTGTTTGTTTGTTTGGTTTGGTTTTGAGAGAATGTGTCATTCAACTAATTCTTTATATTCTGCCACAAAGAATGATGGGGGAGGAAAAATTCCCAAGAGACAGACCTGGAGTTTAGAGGGGAAGTGACTTTTCTCAGAACCTCAATGAAAGGGCATTTCCTGGACTCAGGTTCAAAACTGCTTGTAAAAAACAATGCCTGCTAATTATTCCTAGTTTCTCCTGTTTTTCTGTTCTTTTTCCAATACTATATAAGACAAATTATTTAACTTTTTACTTCATAAGACCCAGATCTAAGATTCACAATTTCTGGAGTTCACCCAAATCATGAAATCCTTGCCTACACACTGACTGTTGTATTTAGATAAAAGGTATGCAAATCAGCTTCTATAGAAAAGAGAAGGAATCAGATGTTTGAGGGGAGACATGCTTTAACTTATAAATACTCCGATAAAAATGAAACCACAGCCTGGTTATTAAAAACACTCTGAAAATCTAAGTCAGGATTTTAACTACTTAGCAACTCTTGGATAAACTTTATATCTAAATTGATGGTGGGATGATCAACAGTGAAGATATTTATGCCCAACCCTAATGAAAAGCCAGCTCACTAGAGATTTAGCATAATATGGCTCATGACATTCTCAATGGAATTATTAGTTTTAGTTCATTTTATACTCAATTTTGGCATGTTATAATAACTTAATTTCTATTCGTATAGTAGTAATGATTGCACATGAAGTTTTAAAAGCTAGTGAAATCTTCTAAATATATTACTGCTATCTGTAATATATACAACTACCATAAAAAACTCAGACTATGAGAATGCCCAGGTTTTAATGACACAATGATCGACTTATGTAACTATTCCAGCAATATCTGCTAATTTCAACTGTAAATTCTGGATAACAAACCTTTGTGTTACTAATTTTAGAAAACGCATATTATTAATTACAAAAAGATGGTATATTCAATAAGTAGTTTTAGTCCAGATGTTCTTTGGTTTCTGGAAAATGTTCAATGTTAAAGAATTTTTATTTGCCAAGTGGATATAATAGTTATGTAATAATTACTGTGATTTTCTGTTTTTAATTTTAGAGTAACCAGTACACCATTCTTTTTATTTTACTACATCTCTTGTAACAGCAGTTGTAATGTCCTATTAATCACTCTGTTGAAATTATCATGGTGGCAGCCCACTTAGCTAACATTGCAACATTTCTTTCAGAACTATATCACAAATTGTAAAAGAGGTCTGTAACCTTGTTTTTAACATGCACATGCATGTATACACACACACACACACATACACATCCACGCTTACCCACAAACACTACAAAGCTACACCATCAAAGCAAGAAGGTCAGCATTTCTGTACCATAAACCTTGATTACACAACAATGAAGAACTCTTGAAAACTTGTACAGATAAGTACAAAGGTTGCTGTGTTTTTAGACTAAAAGAAGCAAATAAAGAATTTAGTATGTAAGGATTTCTGTGCAATTAGCATAAGAATGATGCACTATTGAACCTTGAGTGTTCTCCTTTAGATCCCGGTTCAGAAATCTTGAAGTGCTGTGATTTTTAAAAGCGTGACTGTCAAGTATTTCTGGGATGATAACAACACAAGTAGTGTCAATTCCTGTCTATTGAAATAGGTGGGCAAGTGTCATTGTTCCAAATTCCTTTCTGTGCATTCTCTGGTATGAAGGCTTATATCATATGGTAAAGGATAAATAGTCAATAAAGATGAAGTAAGTCTAAGGATTGATAAAGGATAGCTCCCTTTTAGAGAAAAAGAATTGACCGTTCATATCGTAGCAGTTCTTGGCTACATAGCTAATTTTTGGTTTGCAGTAACACAAATGCTTGTCTATATTGAGTGTGCACACGTGCACACACACACGTACACACACACATACACACACAGAAACCCACACCACGCCATCACTCAGTGCTGAGAAACAGTGTATTTTCTGAGACTTATACTATGTAATTAGTATTATTTAATTGCTTCAGTTGATCACAATGGCCTATCAGTAACTGACAATTCCATGTACATGCAATTCAAAAATGCACTCTGTGATCTTTATAGTGCGCCCACAATTTCAGCATGTCCTTCTTTGTTTCATAACAGGCTGGCACTATGCTACTCATGTTTTTTTATGTGTTGAAAAGATTTGTCTTTTGAGATGTTATGTAGCTGAGAATTGTTTCTCTTTTCTTGGGCTCAAAACTACCTGGGGTGTTTCTATATTTCTGTCTCTATTAAAATAATTGTACCTATGTCACAAATTAATCATTCCTCAGTCATTGACAACCTTGGTTTTGGCAGAATGTTACTCTTAGGTAAGAAAATTGAATAAAAATCCTTATCTCAAGTGTGTCGACTCTTAATCTTTATTCCTTCAGTATATTCTATAATGAGTGGAATTTTGTGTAAGTAGAAGATGAGACTATCGAAAAGTACCATGGATCTCTAACTTCATGAATATCACCCTGCCTCAGCACTCGGCTTTTTTAAGGGAACCAGTTGGTCCATTGACCCCAAGAGGCAACTTAGTAGTTAGGCAGCATAAAATTTTTATCACATAGGTTAATTAGTAAGGTCTAACTAGTTAGGAGAAGTGTTGGGTTTAAAGGCATTTAATATGATTAGACTTTCAAACATTATTTGGTACATTAATTCGAATATGTAAATTGGCAAAGTCTAAGGGGCCTAGGCATGAAAAAAATGAGGGCAGATAGGAATAAAATTAAATTTTAAGAAGATATTAAAACAAAAATACACTACAATCTGGATTGTAAGAACCGAAATTAGGACTCTTCAGCCTATTAAAGCTCCCTGCTATTAGGATCTGAGATGACTAAAATAGGAGATTTATGAAAGTGCAATCAGGCCTGTGTTGAAAATTAGAAATTATCATCTTTTCTAGGCATTAAACCTAAATCCACTGAACAGTCCACTCTGTAAATTGTTCCCAATATTAAGAATCTTCATTCTTGAAAGATTAAAAGTAATACTAATTTATTCAAATTATAATTGAGAATTTTTGCTCAGTAACTTCTTTGGTCATTGAGAAATGCTTACTGACACCTGTGTGTTTATTTCTGCTTCCTCCACTAAACCATGAATAATTCAAAGTCAATCCAGTATGGAGACTACATAAAGGAAAAGAAAACTTTGTTTCAAGTCTTTAACACCTCAGCACCATTAAAATCAACGTAGGAAACAAAATTTAAGTATCATTAGAAGTATCATATTGGGTACTTCAAAATATATTTTCTAGTGCTTGTCACCATACTTAGGAAGTTAAAGTTAATATTAAATTAAAACAGATCCTGTTTCTATTACATTATAAATCAATGTTAGTATAATTCAATATCAGATATGAGTCAGTTAATTATGCTTTAGCCAGACTTCTAATATTTCAGAGAAGAGCAGATGTGAGCCTTCCTAGCACCCCATTAATATACCGAGTCAGTTTTCCCACTGCCTTCCCTAGAGCAGAGAATCAAAGCATATTTTCCATTTTGTTCCTTAAGCAAGCCCAATTGCTCCCTGAAGCACAAGATTTAATTATCCTTATTGCATTATATTTGCTTGAATAGCTATAGAAGTTATTAATGAGCATAACATTTTCTGATCTTTTTCATGAAATTCAGCTAGCTATGATATTTATGCTGATTTAATTACCTTAGCACATTAATTAGGGTAGCAAAAAGAATTAGGATTTAGAACTTAAAATGTAATCTATTTCTATTGATCATTATGGTAGGTGACACTTCGCCTAATGGGACAGTTTTGACAGAGTCAGGTGTGTGTGTGTGTGTGTGTGTGTGTGTGTGTGTGTGTGTGTATGACCAGAAATAATATGTTGGTTGCTTTCCATGCTAACTATGTGTTTATGAGACTATTGATCAAGAAGTTCAATAGATTCATAATGAATATTAGATTAACTATTAAATAGCTATATGACTTTAGGCAAATAATTAACATTCTGTCACTTTTATCCATTGTGAAGATACAAATGAAATAACTATAGTCTCTACACAACATTCTTTTATTTAGTATGAAATAGTTTAACATACTTAAAGTACATGAAAATTTACTGGACCATCATATGCATAAGTATTTGGTATGTTATAATCATTATTTAAAATGTTCTTAATACATAAACTTTGACAAATTGATAGTTTGTAGATACTCTGTATGATCAACAGAAACCTACTTCCACACAGACTTCATATAGTCTACTTAATATTCCAGAGAAACAAAGAATCATGGGAGGAAATCAGAAATAAAATTATCAGAAGTCAGATCCAGGTAAAAATAAATAAAGCTCATTAAAAGTTATTTGATCTGGCATTCAGAAATGAACTTTTATTATTGGTATTTTTTGTTCTTTATGTGTATGTGGTATGCTGCATATGTTTGTGTATGTGTGTGAGTGTGTGTGTATGTGTGTGTGTATGTGTGTGTGTGTGTATGGTGCTGTGATGCATCTGACTCTGCAGGTGCACACTCACACACACAGTTGAAGACCAGATGAAGATGAAGCTGTAAGGCATCTTCCTTTATTTCTTTCCATCTTATGAACATGAGCAGCAGGGTCTTATCATCCAGTTCTGGTGGGAAACTAAGGGCAATTTCTAGAACCTGTATAGTGTTAGGAGCTGCTATGGCTGTCCTCTGTAGGTTTTTCAGAGCTAGCACTGACACTTTTGTTTAATAGCCAATAACATCTGGGGTTCATTTTACCAATGCATAGATGGTACCTCTGTTCAACTAAAAAAAAAAAAAAAACTATGTTGACTTATAAAATAGTATGCTTTGATGTAGCTTCTCATATATCCTAAAAAAATTCCAATAAAGTTTTTGTACATCTTTCTCTTATATTCCCTTTATCCAAAATATCCTACCTTCACCTATGTTAAAACTTTGCCACCCATGATATTTTTTCTTTTATTTCCATATCGCATACAGTTTACTCTCTCCATACCACTTAACACCTCCTTCCCTTCACTCCATGACTGTATCCTCCATTCTGTATCTGGACAGACATTCCAAGTTAAATATGACATCTATAAATTTGATTGTATGCTAAACATATGAAGCAGAATAAGCAGAGACTGTCTTTCTGTGTGTGGAATGGGTCACTCAATATAATATTTTCTAGAACCATATATTTTTCTACAAATTTTATAATTTCATATTTATTTATACCTGTATAAAATTGTATTTGGTATTTGTGCTACGTTTCCATTCTCCACTCATCAGTTGATGGACATTTAAACTCAATCCATCTTATAGCTATGAGGAATTGAGTAGTCATGAACATGGATGTACATATATCTCCATAGCAATGTGTCAGGCTAGGAATAGTGCAGATGGTTTATGTGAGGGTTTATTTCCAGTCTTTTGAGAAAGCTCCAGACTGAGTTTCATGGTGGCTATACAATTTATATTCCTGATAACAATGCATGTGGTTTACACTTTCCTCACATCCACAGCTGCCTGTTTACATTGTGTTCTTGATGGTGGTCACTGTGACTGGGGTAAGGTAGACTATCAAAGTACTTGGGTTTTGTATTTTCCTCATAGATAGGATTTTGAACACTTTTGCACATGTTTCCTGTCCATTTGTAGCTTTCTTTTTTGTTTTGAGAACCCTATTTGATACTGCAACCCATATATTAATTAGGTAGTTTGTTTATTTCATTTTACGTTTTTTTGTTCTTCATACAGTCTACATGCTAATTCACTGTCCGATGTATAGCTGGCATAGATTTTTCTTCCAACATTTTCACTCAACTGTGTGTGTGTAAATGATAGTTTAAAAGAGGCTATGAATTTTAGAGGGATCAAAGGAAGGCTCAGGGAGGGCTGGAAAGAGAGAAGGATGAACATATTAATTAACAAAAAACATTTAAAAAGTGTCACTTGAAATATGGACACTTATTGTTTCATGGTGTCCCATTTGATATTTGTTGGTCTAATTTCCTATGATATTTGAGTCACATTTAAAAAGTCTATCTAGAGACTTAGGGTAAAACCAAACATGACCAGCAAAACATCAAACATACAAATAAATGAACAAAGCAACTTTGAAATGATTGCTAATGATATTCTGCTATATTCATAGATTGGTGCCTTGTCCAGTTGTCATCAGAGAGTCTTCCTCCAGTCTCAGGGAGCAGGTTCAGAGACACACAGTCAGAGAAGAATTCTAAATTAGAGGTCTCCATTGAGTTCCTTTCTCAGGGATTGGAGAAATCCTCAGAAGAGGAGTCAGAGGGCATGGAGGACAGCCAGGAGAACATGGCCCACTATATCACCTAAGCAGAGCTCAGAGCACTTCAAAGACACTGGATGTGCTCTGCACTGGATCTTCTATATATGTTAATGGCTGTTGACAGACTGTTTTTGTGGAATTCCTAACAGCCTAAGTAGGTATTTCTCTGACTCTTTTTCCTGCTCTGGGAAGTTTTTTTTTTTTTTTTTTCCTCTGAATGGGTTGCCTTGTTCAACCTCTATAGGAAGGTTAAAGACTGGACACCTGTGTCTTTTCATTGATTTTACTGAGAACGCTTTGAGTTTTACTCTTTTATCATGATGCTTGCTATAGGTTTGTTCTCTGGGCTCTATTATGTCAAGATATGTTCCTCTATCCCTAGCCTCTTCATAGTTTCTTTTGTTTTGAAGAGATGATGCCTTTTATCAAAGGCCCTTTCACATTTCTTGCGATGATTATGTGATTCCTGTACTTGAGTTCATTTATGTGATGAATTACGTGTATTGACTATGTTTAACTACCTTTGCATCTATAGAATGAAGATAACCTGCTAATGATGAGTCATCACTTTTATATGATCTGGAATTCAATGTGTAACATATTTTACTGAGAATTTTTACATGTAAATTCATTAGGGAAATTGTTCTATAGATTTTTCTTATATTTTTGTTTACATTTGATATAAAAAATGAGTTTGGTAGCATTTTTTCTTTTTTTATTTTACAGAATAGTGTGTGTGTGTGCATATAATCCAGATAATAAAAATCAACATTGTATTTAAACCAGAATAAAATATACTTTAGAATTACATTTATTAAAATACAAAAAAACTGGCTTAAGATGATGTTATAAAGATATTTATGCCAAAATGTTAGGATATAACATCTTATCAAATGTTGACCATATTGCAAATTCAATTTAAGCATGCATTAATTTTTGATGCTGCATAAAAATTATGAAGAGCACAGCAGTGTGAAATAGCACACATTTATTTTCCCACACTTGCTGCTGAGGGTCAGATGTCTGGAAGCCGCACGTGTAAGTCATCACGAAGGCATTAGTTCTCATCCAATTGTTTACAGAGCTATGCTTGCTTTCTCCGTCTCTCAGGTCATTGCAGGGATCATTTTCCTGATCTTGTGAAATAAAAGCTCAGCTTCATGGGGGCTTCTGACATAGTCACTTATTTCAGTTTACTTAGAGCAAATAAAAACTGAACTATGCCTTCAGGGAAGATTAATTATCACATCATACAAAAGTCACAGATACAATGTTGTATTACGTTTTGGCATATTCTGCTAGTTAGAAGTAGATTATGGGCCTCACCCATCACTCCAAGGTAAGGAATTAAATGCATCATTAGACCTAATAACAGGCATCTGCTGAGCCACCTTGGAGTTACCTTCTGTATGGCAAAGGTTTAGGCATTGCAAAAATATATGATATATAAAATACAACAAGATGAAAGCTTTTTCTTCATTTAACATTATTCCTCTTAGTTTTATTTACTGTGCTTAAGTTTATTTTGCCTCTCTTCAGAAAAAATATGGTTCATATTTCTCAAAATAAAATGTCCATTAATAGAAACTATGGAATTAATTACTCCCTGCCAAGTTCAAATGCTGAATGAAGTACTCCTACTCGCCAACGTGACCGTGCTTGCTGGGAGCAGGGCTTTAGGAATGTTATTAACATAAAGAAAGGCAGCAGTGTTTTGGACTGTAAAATAAGACTGGTGTCTTTATTGGAAGCAAAGTGATGCCATGGATAAGTCTTCATAGAGGGAAGACAGATACGAGCACACTAAAAAAGGTGGATTCTACAAACCAATGTAAGAGAAGTCATGAGAAACCCGCTGTAATCTTGAATTTTTTTTTAACTCAAGAGAACAAATTTTATTGTTTAAGCCATATAAAGTACATATTGTATTCTGCTATGGTCGTCCTAGTTAGCAGACGAATAATGTAGGTTAGAATTTAAATAAATTGGAGATATTATTGCAATGCCCTATAACCTTAGCTTTTTAAAGAAGCTTGGTTAGAAAGTGTAACTCAATGGTGAGACGTTGGTTTGGCATGTATAATATTCCAAGTTAATGTTAGTACTGTAAAAATAAAAGCAAATAAATGCTACAAAAGTTTGCAAATATTTAGATTTTCTGCATTATACAAATATATGTTCAGGTATTTTTTTTTAAAAAAAACATTATTTCTGTGACAATTTACCCACTAATATGTATTAAGTAATTAAGTGGTAATAAGTTATAAAGTTTCTTGCCATGGAAAAAGTTGAGGTTAAAAAATAAAGAAAAAAAGTTGAAACTACAAAATAAAATACATATATTCATTCTTGATAGTCTTCTCAGTACAAATGTTTTAGAAACAGGGAATGAAACTGATCAATTTCTTTTTAGATATTTTTAATTTTTTAAAATTATAATATAATTACACCCTTTCTCCCTTTCCTTGCTTCAACTCCTCTTTTATAACCTTACGCTTGCTCTCAAAGCTGTGGTTTCTTTCTCTCTAATTGAACTCTAAAATCAAGCACAAGAAACATTTTTTTAATGGTTTGTTAACATAGTTCAAGTGACTACTCAGACAATATAGATTATCATGTTGAAGCAACTCTTGATAAACTATCACATCTACCTGCCATACTTCCAGAAAATACTAAAAAGCTGCTGATGGAGGGAGGCAACTAAAGAGGCTACCCACAGTTATGACCTTTATGAGTCATGACAATTATAAGCACGACAAGATATACATAAACCCGCAGTAAGTGACACTTACATGTGGCTGACAACCAACAGCAGTCTAACTGGTCCAATTCAACAAGTGAGAAATTGTTCCTGGTAGTTGTGAAGTAGAATAAAGTGGAAAGATCAATTATTAGATACTGACTTGTTTTACTTAAAGCATTGATCATACTGTCTACTTGCCAAGCATGTCTCCACTTGCAACCTAAAACAGAATGATGTTTAACAATATCTAAAATAACTGATTGTTGCCTTTAACAACCTACTGGCTGTCAATTGTCAGTTAAGCTTCTATAAAATCTGGCTTGTTTGTGGACCCCGCCTTGTGGTTTTGGTGTATAAAGTGCTAACTTGACCCAGGTCCGAGGCCTTTCAGGAGTTAGTCTGTATTTGGTCCACCTGTGACTTCTCTCTTCCACTCTCATTGATGTCAGAGTGATTATTTAAGAGAGATCCCCATAACACTGGGAAGTTAACCAGCTTTTTCAAGGACAGGGAGGTCAAGGACCTTAGAAAGGAATCTACTACCTCCACATGGCTAGACTAGCTTTATTTCTTACTATATTCTAAATCCTGTGCTTTTACCCACAGATACACCATCCCTCATTAAAGAAGCCTTCTGTAGAGCAAAAAGATAGCATCACAGAGAATCACAGCTGGAAACAACTCAGAGATCAAGAGATGATGGGGATCCCAGCTCCAAAGGATACATCTACATCACAGCTTCTTCCTTTATGGGGTGAGGGATTATCAGGAAAGAGGGGACAGAAAGACTAAAAGAGCCAGAATAGGAGGAAGTCTGCTGTGAAATCTTTCCTTGTGATGTCTGTATAAACAAGACAATATTAGTGGACATGCTAATATGGATGGCATGAAATTTTGTGAGGTCCCATGCTGGTGGCCGCGTCAGAGGAGCAGCCCATTTCTCCCTCAGCTTCCTGATATAAAAAACTCTGAGGATTTAAAATATAGATATATGGTTATTTTTCATATACAGAGATTGGATTTGTAATTCTTCTAATGTTTCTTATAAGATTACCTTTTGAGATGAATAATAAAATGACTGGCCCTTTCTTTGTAACCACAAAATATAGCCTTGTAGCCAAGAAATGGCCGAGAAAAATACCTTGCTTTTTCACAGTCTGTTAATCTATAAGAAGTTGATTGGATATGAATGCATGTGAGTTCTTGGGCCAACTCATTTTTCACCTATAACATGTAAAATGTTTAATCATGTAAGGGATATGGAGAGTGTACTTTCTTTACTTGTATTCACTATAATCATTCGCATGAAAAATAGAATGCAATCACATTGTAATTTTCGTATTGCTTGAAAGATTCTACTGGTATAAGTAAGCTAATAAGGGAAAAATAATGTTAGTTAGAAAGAAAAAAATAGAAATTAAGAAAGAAAACACCAAGAATGAGAGAAGGAATACACCAGGAAATATGTAGAGGAAAAATAAAGAATAGAAAGATAAATAAAAAGTCAAAAAGAAACCATCAAGAGAGTGTGTCTGTCTTTTCCCTTACTCCCTCAGACAAAAATGTTTTAGTTCGCCAGCTCCATGAATCTCCATTGATGTTTACATTGCTGGAGGCTGGTCCTCATGGCAACTATAGTCTCCTTCCTATACAAAGAACCATAGGCCCCAAATGAATGTTGGAATGACAATTAACTTCTCCCAAGTATGAATCTCCTTATTGGTTGTTCAATACAGAGTGGTCAGCCTTCAAACCTAATACACACCACCAACAAAAATTACAAATACCTTATGTTCTTTCATGTGTGTCTCCTAGGTTTTAATTTCTACACATGTGTATAGGTGTAAGAGGAGCAGGGGTCATGAATAACTACTAGAAACAGGATGGTGCGACAAGAAAAGATGTCATAATGGAGTTATTGGGTGTGTAACTATGCTACACGGAAGGGGAAATGGATCTAGTAGGGGAAAGGAGGCTGCCAGGAAGGAGGAAGGGCTTGGGGGAGTGAGTGCTGAGGGTCAATATGTGAAAGACCCATAGCAAAAACCATTCCATTGTGTATCATTCTAAAAACAGAGAAGAAAACAAATTTACGGCATTTGAGAGATCTGAAGTTTAAAAAACAAAAATCCAGCAATTGTATGGTAAGGGAATGAAAAAGAGCAGTGGCAAGGAATCAGGGGACTAATCATGAGCTGCGTCATGTTTCTCTGTTCATTTCTTCCTTTATATGCACAATGTGCCCACTAAAATTTATAATTAAGTTTTATTTTGAGTTAATTGATTCAGATATATTTATTTTCTCTTATTAGATATTTCCTAAAAATTAAAAAGTATCATTGATTTTTTAAAACTCACATAATATAAATTATAGATAAAAACAAATCGTTATTTGACACAGCTTTCTTTTTATACTGTCCTTACAAAAAATGACTTAAAATATTCAATGACTTTTTATAAGTTCTTTATATATTTTATTTAAATTAACTGTATTTTCTGTAGCTTTTACTGGAAAGTGAAGGAGAACTAAGCAGCCGATTTGCAGCCAACACCATGGCATCCAAATTGCATTCATCAAATCTTATCTTTAAAAGAAACAGAAATACAAAAGGATATAGAATTCCTAGCATGGATGGCTTCAGGTCTAGAAGAGAAAATAAACAGGATGATCCCAGGTCATCAAACCACACATAAAACTAAATTGAAAGAGTTTTCATACTGTTAGCCCAGCAATCTAGGCTGAGGAAGGAGCATCAATAGTTTGAAATCAACCTGGTCTCCATGGAGACAACCAGACACACACACACACACACACACACACACACACACACACACGCACACAGACAAACAACAAAGTCTAGAAAACCATAAAACACTCATAACTGTAAAAAGCAAGCAAGCAAGCAAACTCAAAAGCTTATGCAAAAGATTTTATCCCCTTAAAGATGAATAACTTAACCAATAATAATTAGAACAAATGCTGTTGTTTAAAACATTTTCGAAGATGGTGCTCTATGAACTGCACTTAAATCATCGTGATATCTTAATTATTCAGTGTTGCTGAGTATTATTAAGTCAATTAATTAACTTGAAACTGTGGGAACATAAGGAAAATGTTATACAAGGATACTAAAGGAGTGGTACTCTTTCTTTATGGGAAGTTTCCAGGCAGAATTAAAAATCAATATTTTATAAACCCCAAATTATTAGATCTGAGCATTGATCAACTCCAACCTATCATGTTCACCAACTCCTAAATCTTCAGAACTATATTGGAATTTGATCTAAATTTAAAGTGTATTCTATGACAAATGTAGAGAGTAAAGGAAAATGTTCACATATGTATTGGCAATGCAATTATCAACTTCCATAGGGATATCTACAGCACTAATGATTGGCAAGGAAAATGAAGACATTAAAAAATATGAACTATGTCAAGCAAGTATAAAATGTGGTCTTATTTGGTTATTGATCAAAACAAGCAATAAAATTGACATATATTTATGAGACAATTTTAACCATTATTTATGCAAATATATTAAAGAAAAACTGTTTCTTATAATATTATTATGATTATATTTTTAAACTCTTTTCAGAATATTGTGAAACTGTTGGGACCTATTGAGTCCTGGCCTTCAGCTGCTCTTCCCTGTCTAGAGCCTTTTAATTGAAGCTGTGCCTAGCCTAGAGGATCAGAGGATGGGATTTTCACCTGTTCGTCATTGACTGCAAGGTATTTAAGCCTCCATGGTGCTATTAAAGAGGGGTTTTGTACCGTGTGTTGGTCTTTCTCTGCGTGTGTTTCCTCAACTTCCAGCCCCTTGTCCGAAGCTCGCGAACTGGATTCTAGAGCATAGAGTGCAGACATAAATATTATTATGATTATATTTTTAAACTCTTTTCAGAATATTGTGAAACATTTATGGAGTAAATGACTTGATATTTGAGATTCGTGCCACAACAACATAGATGTGGGAACTAGGGAGTGCCTGAGTAGTTATTCAACTTGTATACTACCTATGAAAGGTTTGAATGTAATTTCCTTAGGAAGTCATTTTAAACACATTTTAATATAGCAAATTTGTTCCTGCTTAAAAATTTAATTGCAAGTATTTCTTTTATGAAAAAATAGTTTATTTTTCATTTCTTGGGTTTAAACCCCAGAAACTCATACATGCTGGGCAGAACCCTTCTATATACACTAAGCTAAATCCTCTGATCTTATTTACTTTTTTTGGTGGGGGATGGCAGGAAACAACTGTCTGGAGCAGGAGACTAAACAGTCCTGGAGACTGAACTCAGGGTCTGATGCATGCTTCATAAGCATTTTATCTCTAAGCTACTTCCCCAAATCATACATCTTTCCAAACTCATTTTCAGCAATGATCATATATAATTTCAGTGAAGTCCTAGAGGGTGGACAGGATTTTGCACAGAAGCAACTTAATTCTGTCAAGGTTCATTTTATGAAAGAAGGACTCTTTAAAATACAGTCCAGACATACGAATGGACCCTACCCAGGAATTAAATTCTAATTTTGGAAGTCACAAATCTCCTATGTGCCTCTGGAACTCTAATTTCATAAGAAGACAATAATAGTCCACATTAATGACAGTTAAGTTATACACTATATGAGAAGTACAGAAACTGTACTTACTTTCTCAGTTGTGAATGAGAATTTATTTTTTAAAATTGAAACAAATTCATTTTGGGCTTTATTTCTACATTGCTGTTTTCATTGTACCCCTTGAACATTTCAAAATAAATACAGAAACAATTGTGAAAATATCAGT
This sequence comes from Alexandromys fortis, assembly GCF_014885135.2. NCBI lineage: Eukaryota > Metazoa > Chordata > Mammalia > Rodentia > Cricetidae > Alexandromys > Alexandromys fortis. Next base: position 2,843,489 of record NW_026067913.1, on the reverse strand, counting down.
GTCTAGGTCTATCAAAGCTATATAGTATGAGCTAGTAAATACTGTCTTAGTCTGAATTTATAATAGTTTAGAGCAAAGTTTAGAGCTTATTGATCTAGTCTGAGGAGTCCAAGATACATCATATATTCTAAAATTTCAGGAACTTTATAAATATGTTTTTGAAACTACAAATATGTTATATTTACCTTTTGAAGCCTTAGCTTATTGACTTAAATTTTCATGTATGAGTTCTATATTGCCTATTTAAGCTCTTTTTTTTTAGAGGAAATTTTATCATTTTAACAAGATGATATTTTGGGTAGTGGCCCTTTTTCCTCCTTTCCTTCTTTACTTTCTTTCCAGTTTCTTTGAATATATTTATTTATTTTATTTTTAAAAGTACAGATGCTGATGCTTCAGTTGACATTTTTGCTGTTGTTAAACTTTTCAGAATCCTAAAATGAAATAAATAGTAACAACAATTAAAACTTCTCCTTTCGTACTCCATTAACACTGCCTGAAAAGCAGCTTCCCAGGGACAGCTGGGATGAGTGGCCTCATCCCTGGAGTGATGTGCAGTTGGAGAGACTAATCAGTGCAGGACACAGCTGATGGTCATCCCCGATTCTTGAGTTGGCCATTGCATGCACAGTCCAAACCTCAAGCAACTTCCAAACACCGGAATCAAATTCCCAGGATTTTGTTTCTGTTGTATTTCACATCCCACAGGTATTTCATGAAAGGCTTTGTTTTACAATTGTTATGCACTGATGTAACAAAAGAGCCAAAGGGATGTGTAGACTGAAAGACACGATGTATATATTACCATAAGGAAAACGAGGCAGCAAAACATAGCAAGCTTCAGAGCCAAAGGAGGGTGGTTATCTGCCTTTACTTTCAGAGAAAAAGGGTTGATGTTGACTGTTGTGTGATCTGTTCACAAGGGAACAGGTATGGCAAAGTGGGAGGAAGTCAAGTTTTCTAAGACATGAATCCCAAGAGTGTGTGATGTCGTGCCCAGTGAGTTTGAAGGAAAGGTTTAGTATGGCTGTTCTCTCTTCACAGCCCCCACCAGGCTGCTTTTATGATTTTGTTGTTCTGAACTGTCTGCAAAAGTCCTCACAGAACTGTCTGTAACAGTTGTTTGGCAGTCGAAATTTTCAAAATTGTTTAATTTCTAATCACTGAGCATTTTAAATGTATTTTTCTATTATTGATTTCCAAGTTAACTCCACTATAGACAGGAAAGAAGCTTTGCATAAATCGTTCTTCAAAACTGCTGAAGTGTGTCTTATGGTCTCATCTTTTGGGGGAACATTTGAACTGAGCTTGAGGAGAACTGTGATTTGCTATTGTTAAGTGGAGTGTTCTACTGATACAAATTCGAGCAGGTTTACGAGTTTACCTATGAATCCTGGATGTTCCTCATTGATTTCTGTCAGTACACCTCATACACTGTCTGTGGTGCAATTCTCTGTTCTTACCCTCTGTCTCTTCAGGTTTTTTTTTTTTTTTTTTTTTTTTTTTTTTTTTTTTCCTGATTTCACATCTTATGAACACAGAAGAAGAGAGGTTCCAGCTTCCTTTTGACTAGTGTTATATATCTTTATTCCTTTACTGTGGTCTACCTGAATGGTCTGTGGTACATTGTTCCCTGCAGGCAGCAGATCTTTACCTCCAATTTTAAGCTTTCTTTTGAATTCATCTGCTGATCTCTGACTGGTGCCGGCTATTGTCAGGACAGTTATACATTAAATGATTGTCATTTCTGTTAGATCATTGTCTTCTTTGTAGCAAGTTTCTGTCCATTGCTTTTCTCCTTCTTTTCCTTTTATATCATTTTCTGCCTTGGCTGATTGGAAAACTTTTCTTCACATATGGTTTTCCCTAGATATTTTTCTTCACGAATGTGTTCCCTAGATTTTTTTTTCCACATGACAACATTTGGAGGGAATTTTCAGGGATCATTCATATCCCGAAATCACATCCTGAAAATCCCCCACATTTATTTTCCAAAGAGCTTTTATATCAAATGTAAACTGATGGGGAAGTTCATTAGCATTGTTTCCTAGGTAGCAGGGGAATGACTTAGGTCACGTCTATACCCATTGACATAGCTATGTCTAGTTTGTCACAAAGACTGAAAAACACCTCTTCCCCAGGTGACCTCCCCATTAACAATAGAAGGAGCAGAATGACATTAACATATCTTGACCACTTGGTTGTTTTACTATCAAAAACCCGGGCAACCATCTTCTGTGTGAGAGGCACAAAATTGCACCTTGTAGGTTGCTCAGAATTCTCTGACTGCCAGACAATGTAGGAATATGGGCTTGCATAATTTGGCCCCTACAATTCACTCCCTTTTATTAATTTCAATAAAGCCTGTGCTTCTGCAACAGAACAGATGATCATGTCTGTTTTAGGTAAAGACTACTTCCTTTACCCAGGCTTACCCATCATCCAAATAGGCATTCTAACCATGCAAGTCCCTGTTTTAGGCATCTGGGGAGAAGAAGATTCAAACCTGTCTCTGACAGCCAACCTCTATGAAACAAAAGAGATTAAGGGAGAGAAATACCTATGGGCTCTGTGTCTTGGATCCATACTTTCTTGTTAGGAGAGATCATAATGTTTTATGAATAGTCATGCTCCTAAAGGCTATAGTCTCCTAGTTAAGGAGATGAGGATTGCCTGAGTAGAAAATGTTTTCTTCAGCTGGTCTAGAGTGCCTCTTAAACATTTTATACTGTATCAAAATCTAGCCCAAAGGTATTTCTCTCCCTACATTTTTCAAAATGCATATTTACTAATCTAGTTCCATCATCAGATAACACCATGCCAATTCAAATGCAATGCAGAAGTCCTTAACAGGGCATTTCTGACTTCTCTTTTAGATATTGTATTGCTTGGTAGTAAACTCCTGCTGCTAAAATAAAAGTCCATGAACTTTATTGTTTAGATGACAGAAGTGTATTAATCTAAGTTCTGGAAATGGTAAGAACAAGATTAAAATGTCATTTAAGGTGTTTCCTAGTGATTAATCTTTTTCTGAGCAGTACCAAGTATGATAGAGCCATGTAGTTTCTGCACAATATGGTTTCATGCTGAAATTCATGTGTGTCTATTTTTTTAAATAACCTTTTGCAAGTATAACAAATATTTGTGTAAGAATAATATCTTGCTTAGTGCATTAAACATTTTCTATGCATTGTAACAAGCAACTGCCATTTGAAGCACAAAGTTACTAAATAGATCAAGACTTGAGTATTGCTGACTCTGCTGGAGTTCTGGTTCCTTTTTCTCAAGGTTGGTCAAGTCTGTATTGAAACACTGGTAGCCTAAGGCACCGAGGGCATTTGATGTTTGCATATCATGCTACTTTTAAAAGATAGTCAAATGCCCAGTGAAAGCCATAGTCATTAACCACAGGGGAACCAGCTTACTTTTCCTCATTTTAAAGGTCTTGCTCATATTAAAGTTATAAATTTAATGTTAAAAGGAAAAACAAATCATTGTGACACTGCTCTGGAGACAGCCACAAATTCTCTTCATACTGCCACTGCAGAAGTTGGAAATCTATTGGAATGAATTAGAGGTGTTGATATCAGAGATTTCACACGTGAATGGGAGCCAAAATCAGTCATAGAATGAAACAGAAGCCGATGGAAACCTACGGTCAGCATCCCAAACTGCTGGTATCTTAATATTACAAAAATTTATTTCAACTATAATAATAATTTTCATGTGTGTTCATATAGATAGTGCAAACAGCCTGGTATATACATCTTAAAAACAAAACTCGTCTTGAAGATGTGTAGGATAATTACATTATAAAGTGGTCATTATCAAGCTTATATTTATTATGCTAGCTGCATTTCCCATTTCGTTTTTGATGAGTATAGTGAAGAGATTTAGTAAATCAAATATAATTTTCAGAGTGATCCTATTTTAAAATCTAATTTACTCCTGGCAGTGTGCTAGGTAGTGCTTATGACATATTTCCTGACTATTTTAGAACTCCAAATGGCTCGTTTTATTTAGCCTGAATTGCCAATTTATTCGCACAATTATATCAGATGTAAGCACCTAAAGGAAAAATATCCTCTTGAAAACCAAATTCTGTTAAACCATTGACAAATATTAGTCATTCAATACCAAATCAACCAACAATTAAACCTTCCACTATGTATCATTTTGTCTGAAATTTTACAATTTTTGGATTGTCTCAGATTTTAGTGGTGCCACTGAGTTTTTATAGACAAGTACACTGACTTATTTTATGACTTGGGTTGTAGATATATTTAGGAAAGTATTGTTCTTACAGATAAAAATATAGAATCACTAATGGGTAAAAGTCACTCTGAGTTTTATGTCTGTAATAACTAGAAAATTATGTCGAAGTTCATGCATACATATGGCCACTTTCCACCTAGAAATTCAGGATGAACAAGCTGCTCCTCACAGAACCCAGCACCTCATCATTTCCAGGCCTGGCAATGAGAAGCTCCCCAAAGAATCATGAAGCATCTTGTTTGCCCAGTTCTAGAATTATGCTTGACTGGTATTATTTCTCAAAGTCACATTTTAATTTGTTTCCTGGGCATTATCGAATATGGTCACATGCATCTCAGCTCCATGCATGAAGTTCCAAAAGTGAATATTCCAAGAATAAAAACACCAGAGAAGACAATCAAAAAGGGTAGCAAAATGAAAATATATGTCAGAGATAAAAATTTGGACTTTTAAAAAGAATGAAATGACTTATTCATTTCTATTCCATATTAATTAGAAGTTTACATTGCAATCACTTTAATTCAGAGCAAAGTTTATATGTGTTTAAATGAAGTATATATAAACAGTGAAATGTAAGAATATTGCTGTCTGAACATTATTATAATGTTTAGTATGAAACAGCATCAACTGAGTACTGACTTCAAATATATATATATATATATATATACTTTATACCCATAAATACAAGTATTTATATGAGTATATGTATGTAATATATATATAGTCTCTCTATATATGGATATAAAGTAAGTGTATATATATTCATAAAGTAGGAATTTAGAGGCTAATGAATAATAGACAAATATGAAATATTCTCCTTGAAGTACAGTGTAGAAGTGAATATTGCCAAAGTGAATATTGTCAATGTGAATCAACATGTCTTCATTATGCCCAAAATTTCATTTAATGATTGTACACTAATAAAATTTGGCTTGACTAGGTGGCACATAATCTTCTGATTTTGGAAAGAATTCTTAATGTGGTCAATTAATGACAGCAAGGCGTTGGCATGGCAGATGATTGCTATGGGAGCCTCTCTGTAATAGGGACACTAAAGCGTCAATTAGGTTGGCAATTAAAAAAATAATTTGTACAGTGTAAATTTTTTAATAGTCTGGAATAGTCTAACAGGTAGTTTAGACAAGTGATATCATTTGGTAGGTAATTCAGAATTAAGATGAGAAGACAAGAAAATTCAAATATTAACTTTAAATTTGGATACTAATTCTCTTCTTCCTAAAAAGAAATGAGGATGAAACTATAATTGATTTTTCTATCTATCTATCTATCTATCTATCTATCTATCTATCTATCTATCTATCTATTTATTAAAGATTTCTGTCTCTTCCCCGCCACCGCCTCGCATATCCCTTTCTCTCCCCTAATCAACTCCCCCTCTCTCATCAGCCTGAAGAGCAGACTGGGTTCCCTGCCCTGTGGGGAGTCCAAGGACCTCCCACCTCCTTCCAGGTCTAGTAAGGTGAGCGTCCAAACAGCCTAGGCTCCTACAAAGCCAGTACGTGCAGTAGGATCCAAACCCAGTGGAAGTTAGAAGTTTACTTTTTCATTTTATAACTTGCAATTTTTTGTCTATTGATGGTTTGAATGATTGCCTGATCAGTTGCCTATTTTTATATGAAAATTTCAATCTAAGAGACTATGTGGTTTGAAAGCTGCAGGTTCACTAGGAACATTTACAGACAGAATCCCTTTGTTTGTAACTTGTTTTCAGCGATGCATACTTCTTTTTTGCCGAGTGTAGGTTGGCAGTCAGTATCTCAGGAAAGACTAGAGCACCTGAAAAGGATGCAGATCTGAAGGTAGCCATTTCTACTTTGCCTTTCTTCACTTCTATGTTCTGGAACATTTTATTCAGCCACAATGAGTTTCTGTGTATTACTTGTGAATAATAATACTCACTTTGAGCTTTCCTAAAGAGGTGGTTATTCAACAATGCAGTAACAAGTAAAGTGTTATAATTTAAAAATGCATATAAGTCTGAAGGTCCTGAATCTTACCTACAAGACACAACTGCCAAAGAATTTAGAAGGCTGAGTTTTGAGGGGAAATGAATCATACATCATCTGTTTAAAGCTGATGAAGCAGAGTAAGATCCTATTTGATATCATGGAAGAGAATGGAAGGAAGACAATACAATATACTGATCCTTTGGGTTTTGCTGGATTTAACTGACTCACTTATATAGGTATCATACATTTGATAAGCTATAGATAATCACAGCATGCAGTTTGGGCATTGATTAGAAGCACATAAAGGTTTGTGCCTTCTCCAGATGTAAAGTTTTCTGGATACAAGAGAACTGATAGCCTTCCTCTTTCTGCTTCCTTGGCGTGCGCACGCGTTTTCTCTGTCTCTCTCTTCTTTTATCTCTCCTCTCTTCTTTTATCTCTTTTCTCTGTCTTTCTTTCTCCCTCTTCCTTAATAAATACTTATGGCAAAAAAAAGAGAACTGATAGAGATTTTGGTGGCCAAGGAATGGCTTTGAATATTTTCTCACTATACTTATGCTATGAAAAAAAATAGGTATGGTGCTTGTCTCATTTGAAAAAAGAAAGGTCTATATAAAGAAAGGATATCCATTAAGATTGTGCACACTGGGATGACTCAGTCAAACATTAGGTGGAGCTCAGGGAAGCCAGTAGAAGACAGGGAGGAAGGATTGTAGGAGTCCTCTGGGTTGAGTATACCAGTAGAACATGGCCCACAGAATCAACAAAGCAGGGAAATCACAATGTGCATGGGTCTGTCCTGGGTTCTCTGAATATATGTTATGGTTGTGTAGCTTGGTGTTCTTGTGAGACTCCTTACAGTGGGAGTAGGGGCCTCTATGACTCTTCCTCTGCTTGTGAGACATCTTTTCTCCAACTGGATAATCCCATCAAGCCTTGATATGGAGATTTACACATAGTCTAATTGAGTCCTGTTATGCTGAGTTCAGTTGTTATCACTGGGAGGCCACTTTTTTCTGAAGGAAAACAGAGGAATGGTGCATCTGGGGGAGAGAGGGAAAGGAGGCTGTAGTTGGGGTATACTATCTGTGAGGAGAATAAATAAATAAAATAAAATTTAAGATTACTAGGCATCTTACTATACAATACCATCTAAGAGGCAGGGCTGTATTAGTAGCATTTTTAGTCTTCTAGGTTTGACCTCCAACATGGTAGATAGCCTACCTTCTATACTCACATGGTTTAGGGCTTATTTCCAGAGATTACTTGATGATCTTTGTTTTCTTGTGTCTTGTGCTTGAGGAAGCATTGCAGTTTAGAACATGCACCTTGGTATGTCCAAGTAAAAAGTGTAGGCTTTGGAATGAGAAAACCAGGGCAAAAATCCCTCTAGCTAATCTTCCACTTGTTAATGTATCCTTGACATTGACTAAGCTATTTCAATTCATGAAATCTCAATTTGTTTGGCTTTAAAAGAGACATACATAAAAATAGTATTATGATAATACTCTGTGGGTTTCTCAGTAAGGCAGTAAGATAATTCATGTAAATAATTTGCATGTAGTCTGGGAAAGAGTTCAATAGTTACTGAATATGAAATACATTGAAATTGCAGAAAAGTGTTATTTATTTGTAGTGAGATATTCAAAGATTATTTTTATTATTAATTAAATTAATTTATTTATTTTACATCCTGATTGAAGTTTCCCCTTTCTCTTCTCCTTCCATTTTTCCCCTCCCTGTCCCTCCCATTTGCCTCCACACTCATCCACCCCTCTTCTGCTTCTTTTCAGAAAGGGTCAGGCCTCCCATGGATATCTACAAAACATGGCCTGTCAAGTTGCAGTAAGACTAAGTACCTCCCCTTGTAGTAAGGCAGGGCAAGACAGCCCAGTGTGAGAAGTAGGCTCTCAAAAGCCAACCCAGGCATTAAGGACACTTTGGATCTTAAAATTCAGCATAGTTATCACCCCCTTTAATTTGAGATTTAGTTTTCTATTTTTATGTGCAAACTGCTTAAAATAGCTTCAGACAACATTTCAAAATTCTTATCCTTGCCATCCTATTGGCTGCGTGAATTTACCAGCTGATTCTGTGAAGCACAGGGTCTCTTCTGTGCTATTAGTCAGGAATTAGCTATGACTGAGTTTACTAGAGGTTTGCCTAGGTTGATTTTCACAATGTCTCTCACATATTGCCAACATCTGAAGCGATGGGCTGAGAAGTAGATTTTCCTTTGTGGCCTATGTATGGCCTCCTTATATAACTAGGTCTTCTTGGTACTGTAGCTGGTTTTCAAATTCAAAAATCTGAAGAATATATTTATGAAAGAAAGGTGTAGAAACTTTCAGTTGAATTTGGAGTTATGGTCTAATAGGACATAGTACCTTTTCATTCACATTCCATGACTTTTCAAGGCAGCCTCCCCAATATTCAATGGTGTAGAGAGAGTGAACCTTATCTTTCAGAAAAGATCGTTACTGAAGAGCCTGTGAAATGGCAACAGCTGTTTGTTTTTCAAAATAAAGTAAACTTTAGTCTTTTCCTTTACCGAAGCAATTCCTAGTCCATGCCTCCCAGAAGAAAAGTGGTATGACCTCCTACCGAAGCTTTACCAAAGATGTATCATTATGTCACTAAATTCATGGAGTCAGCTCTGATCTAAGAAGCTGGGTTCATGTGCAGATTCCTCAGGTACCACTCTGCAAGGCTGCTCTCTCCTTTGTCTACATAAAAATACACTCCAGTAGAGACATTATCATAGTTAGTAGACTTCAATTTTTTTTACATTTTATCACACACATTTTACTACATGTTCCAACACTATGTAACATTCAATGCCTTCTCTCTGACATGAAGTAATAACTACTCCCATTTCACTTTATGTCCATGAATAGTTGTATTGCTTTCATCAAGAATCAAGATATTGAAATGTCCAATGCTGGCTATTTAAAGTTTTTGCCATAGCAACACACCACTTCTTGATACAAAATATGTTTGTTTTACATATTAGTAGACAATAAACAAACATAAGCAGTTCATACACACACACACACACATATATATATATATATATATATTTACATTAAAAAATTTCCACTTGCTCCCTTCCTCCCATACCCGTCCAGTCTTAAGAGATGGCAGGGTACCCTGCCCTGTAGGAAGTCCAAGGCCCTCCCCCCTCCATCCAGGCCTAGGAAGGTGTGCATCCAAATAGACTATGGTTCCAAAAAGCCAGTATTGCTGGACATAAACAGTTCTTTAAAACAATTGGTGTCTTTTCTTATACTAGCATTTGACTAGAATCAACTGATTAGTTCTCTTTCAATATCTTGAACATAGATTCAATCAGTAAAACTCATCTGATGACTTCATTAGGGTGCACACCCAGCACAGTCCACTAAGATGATTGACAGTTAATGTTTTTCAATGATAATGAGACCTACTCACTGAAAAATGGCATTTCAATCTAACTTTGTCCTTCTAGAGCATGACAATTGTGTTTTGAGAGAATATAAAAAGTGTTGGGAAGCAAGAGATGCCAGGAATATTGGTGACTGTCTATTCTCTCCCATTCTGTTAGCCAAAGCCATTACAGAGATCACTCATATTCAGTGGAATGGAAAAACCAGCTCTGAAGTTTGTCTGGGAAGTGAAATCACCCTTTTGGAGAAGGCCACCAAGACTAAAAGAGTCTTTTATTATTTTAATTTCCTTTGCATTTGCATTTGAGAATATGTCTTCAGGTATGGTTAACCGGTCTGTGCTGCAAGTTTCTTGCTGTCATTTTTCCCCCTTATTTTTCTTATCCTCCTTTGTCACTTGCTTCTTTCTCATCTTGCTCTTCCATAGCTGGTTTGTCAAAAGCTGGCACTACAGCCAAATAGTTGGATAGGAGACTCTAGTCACTGAAGATGAATACTGCTTCCGCTTTTGTCTCCCCTGATACTTCCCTTCAGATGTTGGCACATCTCATCTCCACAGAATTGTAAACTCTAATATTTGCATGGCTTGGGAGAAATAGATCATTATATTTGCTCTAGCTTAAAGTACTAGACTAGAGCAAATGAGGCAAAAGAGCGTTCCATATGTTCCATGTCAGAACACTTATCATTAGTGCACCGCATAATGGTGTGAGACCAAGAGTCAAGCGATAATTAATGTATCCTTGGTTCCCATACTCCCTGGTGTGTTCTCCTCTGCATGATTCCTCCTGGGAAATACCATGACAGCTAAGTCAGGACCCAGGCTAATGGAGATTTCTGGTAAAGGCAGGTATGATCTTGTGAATATCATCTGAATAATTCACATTACTTGAAAAAAATTAGTGTGAGGCAGAACAAAATGAGAGCATTCTGTGCTCGGGACAAAATCATTGCCCTTTCTAACAGTCTTGCCACAAGAAACTCAGAAACTATAAATCCTCAACTCTCATCTTTAAAGTGATTGAAAAACGATATTTGATGAGAGTCTATAGTTTGAAATGCAGCCTCAGAAAATGTAAAAGAGTTTACTGGAGAAGGAAATTAGGATTTCTTAAGTGAAAGTGCAATGAGAGAAGTAAATAGGAAACAGAGCATTAGAAAAAATTAGTTTTCAGGTCTGCTTCAGTTGTGAAGTGCTTGCCAGGAAAATTAATTCCTTCAAGTAAAAGGAAAAAAAATAAGAAATTGATAATGCTTAAAGATGTATCTGTAGCAAAATATTTAACCTGTGCCAAGCCCTGCATTTAATCCATAGCTGAATTAAAGATGAACCAAAAGGGAAAGAAAGAACTGGAGAGATCATAGAAACAAAATACAACTGGTAAAGGCTTCTCGTATATAAACTAATCTCATTTCATTAATCTTTTTACATAGTTAGTGAGCACCTAGTATATCAAGCACCATACAGATTCACTGGAATATAACACCACACAGTAGATTGGTTATTTTTCTGGAAGAAATGCGAGTCTAGCAAATGTGTCAGTAAATTATGTAACTGAGGTAAAACATGATTACTTTCCTGATAAAGAAGGGCAGACTGCCCACAGGGTGGACAATAGTTTCATACATAATAAAGTTAGAAGTCATTTCTGAGGAAGCATATTTAACATGATTTCTTGAATGTGAATAACAGTTTTAAAATTGAAGTCATGTGGAGTTTCTTTTGGCGTAAATACCGTCTCCTGTATGCCATTAGAACCATGGAGAGAATGCAGCAGGGCGCATTCAAAGAAGCAAGGATTCTGTTTGTGTATGGTGACACAAACCTGCAATCCTGTCACTCAGGAGGCTGGGAGGGAGGATGATGACTTCAAGACCACACTTGATCACATAATAAATTTGAGAACAACCTAGGCTCCATAAAAGCTGTGAGAGATTATTGCAAAATGAGTCAAGTCACATATGACGAATCAGCAACAAGTCCCAGTGTGTGATGTTTAGTTTCACTCTGGATACTTTACCCGACTTGCTCATAAGATTCTGAGAGCTTCTTAGTATATATTTTTTAAAAATTTACTTGTTTTACCTTATGTGTACGTGCGTTTGTCTTACCGGTATGTATGCTATGAACTACACACATTCATTACCCATAGAGAACAGAAGAGGGCTTTGGATCCCCCGGAACTGGAGTAAGAGATAGTTATAATCAACTACATGAGTGCCGGGAACTGACCTCAGTTCCTCTGCAATATTCACGAGTGATCCTAATCACTGAGCTCTCTCTCTCTTCAGAGATTGCCACTTTTGATGGTATAGCTCATGCCCCTGGACCTATGGATACCCTGTATACATTTAATTGAAATAAATTAATAACAATTGCATTTATAATCTGCTTTAAGTCTCAGAGTTTGTATTATATGTCTTTACCTAGATATATTTCCCCATATTGTTTTTGTTGGACATTTGCAACTTACATTTCCCATCTTTTTACTCGATACCATGTTGTACATATTTTGCTTACCATATATTTATCTCATGTGGCAAGCACTTTTATAGCTATATATATATATATATATATATATATATATATATATATATGTGTGTGTGTGTGTGTGTGTGTGTGTGTGTGTGTATAATACTCTAGGACAGATGACATATTTAGCTATTTTCCTTAAAACTGTTAAAAGACACAACACTGGATTCCTTGCCTAAAGCTATATAGCTAAAGTATAATAGAATTAAGTTCCAAATACCTTTATTTAGTCTTATTGCCAAACCACATTGATAACATTTTCAAAAGCCTACCAAGGGGAGATGACTCAGTGGGTAAAGGTAACCAACAAGTCTAACAAGTTAGTGAACTTCAGGCTCAGAGAGAGACCCTGTCTCCAAAAATAAGGTGGAGAGTATATAGTGAGAAACTCAGTATTACTATCTAGCCTACACATCTGCATAACTAGACTTGCACATCCACTTCCACGCATGCACATACACACACACAAGCATGCATGCATGCACATACACACACATACTTTATTATAGATCATGATTTGTAACCAGGTGTCATAGAGAATGCCTGTAATTCCAGCACTCACAGGATGAAGTCAGTAAGATTTTGAATTTGAGACCATCAAACAGAAGAGAAACTTTCTCAGCAATGACAACAATAGCATCAAAACCTTCAGCAGAAGGAGATAATTGGAGGAGAGAGAACTTATGTCAGAAGAATATTTCTTTGAGTTAATGCAAGAAGTATGCCACTGACATGATGTTTAATGTGAATATTATATATCCTGTAAGCATAGATGCAAAAATATGTCATATTTTAAATGAGACATCAACAGCATATTTTAGGTAACTCATATTCTATAAGTAAATTTAGTGAGATAATTGCATCAGATTTTCATATATAAATATCTAGGATACAGACAACATATAAATGCTGTATAATATGTCAGCAAGAAAATATAGAAATTATGTCACATGTGGTGGCTTGAATGAGAATTGTTCCAAAGGCTCATAGGTTTGAGAATTTGTCCCCAGTTTTTGTAACTCTTTGGGAAGGAAGTAGAGGTGTGACCTTGCTGGAGGAGATGTGTGGCAGGCTTTCAGGCATTAACCTCTGTCTCAAACTGGCTTTCTTTTACACTTTGCTTGGTCATGTTGTTTAATCACAGAAACAGGAATATAACTAAGACAAGTAGTAACATGCCAACATGCATGTTGTACAATTATGTTTCTGGGTATGACGAGGCCATCATTAACCTTAAATCTCCAACAGCTGTGGTAATCCACACATTATTCCCACAAAATGGTACCTAATAAAACTTCTTAATTGATTTGGGAAATTATTTATTATAATATATTTATGTATAAATGATAGAAGATATATACATATATATACTAGAAAAGAATAATATTATAATGCAAGACTTACTAAAAACAGCTTTATATCACTCCACATATGGAAGTCAGTACCAACCTGATAGAAGATTCAATATTAGATTACCTGTAGAACATCTGTACGTGAAGGATATGAAGAAAATTTCTACGTATGTTATGCTCTGATTTAGGACTACAAGAGAGGAAGAGAGAAAAAGAGGTTCAATTGTGGTGACCCAAAAATGTGAACCTCTTCCACCTTGTCTGAAGATCAGAGAGTTTTAGCTTATTGTTTTTTCAAAGTTGTTAACAACAAGTGTGACTACAAAACAAGATATCCTGACCTAGGGTGTGGTTATTTGGTGTTTTGGATATTAAGATGACCTATAGAGGTAGATCAGCTTCCCCCTGACTAAAGGTCAGAGAATTTTAACCTCCTTTGTTTAAGATAGAAGATTTGACATAGGAAATGGCTGCCCACGAGATGTTTGATCTAGGCTGTGTTCACTACCCCAACCATCAAATGTTTTCCTCTGAAAATAATGGCTTGATGTCTTAAGTATTGAAGCAAGTAATTGTCCTGGTTGTCCTTTGTGTCACATTAAAGCAGTCTTTTACCTTCTTCACCCTTTTGTATTGGGCTATAAAAGCATATGGAAATGAAACAGAGGTGAACTCAGAACTCAGAATTCAGCATACAGTATGTATTCAGTTGCCCTCCTGTTACTATTCTTTCTTATCTCTGTTCCTCCTCTCTAACATTTGTAATCATCATGTCCCTACCCTAGAACATATGAACCTACCATGGCTAGGACCACAGCAGAAGTACCCCAAAAAGGTGGGTACATCAAGCAATTACAGAATAGGCCTTGTGCTCATGAGTAGTTGGCCAATACAAATAGGACTCCAAGTCTCTGTGTGTGGGTGGGCGGGCACACACGCTTTGTTTAGACATTTCTTTTTGTTTGTTTTTAATAGAAAAATAACATGGAGGTGGAGGTGAGATAGGTTTCACCATTTAGTGTGGAGCCATAATATCTCATTTGAGTGGATTCCTGAAATGTAAACGAGCAATAATGCATTCATTACAGTGTTATTTATTTCACTGGATTTCTCTGCAACTTGATTAGATAAAATCTATAGCTACTTTATTTATTAAACGACTGGAAACAGGAGTTGTTTTTCTTTAAAACATTTAATTATGTTTATCACTATTTAATCAGTAAGAATTAGCTCAAATTGGTTGACTCTGTTGCCCATATTTTCCAACTGCTCATTCCACTCTCAGATACTCTATGGACTCTAAAGGGAGACAGCATAAAAGCTCCAAATTTCTTTTGGATTGTCTCCTTCAGTTCTTCTTCATTTCCCTTCACATGCTTCGGAGTTTGGATATCCATATATTATACATTACCTGTAATGCATATTTATGGCTGCTGCATATTCCTGAGAGACTGGGCCTTTACCAATTTGGAAATGTTCCCCTTTATTCCTGGTAATGCTCCTTTTCTGGAATTCTAGTGTGATTTTTATTAACTTAGCTGCTCCAGCTTTCTATGTGTTACACACACACACACACACACACCTATATATATCAAAAATATGTATGTTGAAAGTTCATTTTAATTTGCAGGTGATAGGCATCTTTAT
This sequence comes from Alexandromys fortis, assembly GCF_014885135.2. NCBI lineage: Eukaryota > Metazoa > Chordata > Mammalia > Rodentia > Cricetidae > Alexandromys > Alexandromys fortis. The sequence goes on along the minus strand of NW_026067913.1, from coordinate 2,828,287 downwards.
ATTTAGCGTACCACTTATAGCTAAAGTATATGTAATATATATAACTAGATGATCCTGATGTTTTAAAACATCAAATCCTTTAGATTGCAGAGTATCGTGAAATCTTATCACAGCACTCTTTAGGTTTGTTTTTATTTCTAACAGTTTGCTGGTTTCAGTTTGTCACATAATTTGTTGTTATTCTTGTGTAGTCTTTTTTCTAACACAGTTAGGTGGATTGTTAGTTCAGTATTTTACTTCATCTTTCTCCTGCCCTCTCAACAGAAGTTACTGGCATTAGTTCTTTCAGCAGTTGCTGCAGACAGGATTAGAGTACGTGTCCTAAGTTTTACCCCATATTTTTTACTAACAAGTTATGTCTTTATTGTATAATTGTAGTGTCTGAGCTGTCCTAAGATTTGTATCTTTCAATTATATAAGCTTGGTATTCATATTACTTCTTCCTTTGTATCCTAATGAAAATGATAGTTAACAAACGTTGTACAAGAAAATTAACATAAACTGTGAAAACTACATACATCTTCTAGAAATTAGTCATTGGTTGTTTTAAAGGCAATTCTTCTTCATCTTTAAAGTAAAAATAAATAAGTAAAAAATAGTGTAACTGTTTTATAATATAAGGCATAGAATTTTTTTTAATTCTAGCAGAATTCATGAATTCAAAAATAAAATTCTTCATGATTTAAACATTAAAATGATGAAGAATAGTTTTATTATCCTTGGACTGGAAAGATTATCCATGCTTCATTATCACAGAAATCGTCACTGAGAACCAACACAAGTAATAGTGCAGGGTGCAAGTCATATCGTTCTGGAATAACATGTGGGTGCTTTATTGATATTGTCATTTTTGCCTGTTCTTCACATTACCCTGTTGAATGGAAAACAACAATGTTTAAAAAATAATGACATATCAGTAACACGAAAAATTCCCATTACTGGTAGAGCCTGTGATAAATTTCTTTAATAATTGTCTGGATTATTATCTAAATAAGCATAACAAATTGACTGTAACATATTCATTTAAAATTAAATGTAAATAGTATCATAACTTAAAAACCGATGCTCTGTTGAATGGTATCTAGCCATTTAACATTGAATGGTGCAGCTCTGTTACCTCTGCTATATAGGTAGACTCCAGATGGAATGCATGCTAATAGGATGTTTATAGAGGAATTATCCTGTTTATAACGATCAATCTTTACACTGAAATTGCTTCTGTTGAGCAAAACTGAAGACAAGAAGCCCAGGAAAATGTCTTCCTCAGTCAATCACAAATTCATGAAATAGCTATTTAAAAAACTAAAACCAAACAAACTCACGATGGTTATAGAGAATTATAGAGTCAAAAGTATGAGCTACCTGAAAGAATTTTTGAGTCTATAATTTAAAAAAAATACAAAAACAAACAGACATTCACTGAATGTAAATTTGAAATTGTGTATAAGTGGAGATAACCAGTCAACTTGACTGGTGGTAGAGATCATGAAGGCGAAGTCCAAGAAATGATGGAGTTACCAGCACCAAGGAACTCAGAGTCAGAGTCTTGGAAGAAAAAAATCTGTTAAATAATCTGAGGGCTGAAAAGAATTCCAGAAGAGATTATAATTTGTCATTGGGATGTGTTTGATGATGTAATTATAAGGTCTTTTTGGAGATATTAAAACAAGCAGAGCAAAATTGATAGCAAAATCAGTCACAGCAGAGACTTACCATAAAATTTTGTAACATTTGTAATTCAAAGATACTAAAAGAACATTTGATCATTGATAGTTAGAAAGTCAAATTAAATGACAAGTAGAAATTGAAATTACATATACTCCTGCAAAATGGAAGAGTAAGATAAAGACCAAGACAGAAATGTTCATTATATTCTTGATTAACTTTTCTTTTGTAGTATAGACTATATCTTCTTTCTGTAATCCAGGAAGATTAGAACAGTAAACATTTGCTGTGAAAGTACATTAAAATATTTCTAAAGCATGTTGTACACCTGATTTCAAAATTGCTGTAAAGAGTAGAATAGCCAATTCCTATTCATGTTAAATCTCTTGGTCGGAAGTTTTTCTAGTCATATTAAGATACAATATAAGATTTAAATTCTTATCTAATGTATAATAAATTAAACAAAATGATTAATTGGGAGTTCAAAGAAGATCAGATAAAAATAAAAGTTGCTATTAATCCTGTCTTAGTTTTCATACTCTGATGCTTACAATTTTCTTTTTTGCTTTTTAAAAAATTCTTTACTTGTCACAGAAAAAACTGCATACACTAATAAGATTGGTGATTGAGCTAGATAAAGGGAATCTAATGGGTAGTTTTTAACCATTTTGTCAAAAGACCAAAATCACAGATCATTTGCCACCTTAATTAGTATTTAAATACTTGTGATTTACTGTGCTCAGGAAAGGACGCTAGTTTATGCAAACCTCAATTTCAACCAGTAATATGAGAATTACCGAAGCTATGTTTTGCTGCACCTTTAATTTGATAATGTGTTATAACTAGACAGTACTTCAATTATTAGCAAAAATTCATTCCATAAATGAAATGATCTTGCTTTAATTTTTTACTGCCACATTTGAATGATAATAAACCAAACCTTACGTCTTGGATACTGCAGTTATTTTTATAAAATCACCTGTTTTTAAAACTTCCAAATGGTTCAGTGAAGTCACAACATGTGACATATTAATTCCTAGATATGTGTTTTTCATTCTTCAAGAGGCAAATAGATGTCCAAGTTGTAAAACAGTCCAAAAATCCAATTAAATTCCTCATGTAAGATATAATTTCTTTTTCACTTCTTAAAAACAAGACTACCTACATAAATCCCTGCCCTTTGAAGTCATGCTTCTGAATAAACAAATAAATGAACAAATAAATAATAGGCCTTCCCTGAACCTATCTTAATTTTGTGAAAACTGTGTTGGCCTAGATCATTTTATTTGAATAATTATTATATACATGCCAACTTGATATAAACTATGGTCATTTTGGAAGAGGGCACCCAATTGAAAAATTGTTCCCACTAGGTTTGCTGTGTGCTGGCTTCTGGTCAATGTGGCCCACTTTTCATGAGTTATTAGATAGTGTCACGCCTGCTCTCATGGACCAGAATGCTATAGGAAAGCAGAATGAGCAAGCTATGGTAACAGGATAGTAAGTAGCAATCCTCCGTGCCTTTTGCTTGAGTTCTTGCCTCCAGGTTCCTGACGGCATGGCTTTGATGACAGACTAGGTTATGGAAGTGTAAACCTAATAAACCCTGCACAAGATACTTTTGGTGACTGTATTGTACCAGAGCAATAGAAGCCCTAACTAAGACAGTATTGCATATAATTAGCACTTTATATGTTTCACACTTCTATAGTACAGCTATATAATCTACATTGTTTTCCATAGACATTAGCCTCTGCTACTATTTCTGTAGCAAAACATTTTCCCACTACTTATTTTGGGATTATAGTGATTCTAGTGTCTTAATATTGATTGCTTATACACAAGATGGAAGAGGTTATTTTCTGGGTGTCATTGTTTTAGTGGCCTTGTTTAAGCTGCTCAGCAGAAAAGGCCAATGTGAGTGTCTGTTTACGGCATTATAAATTGCCTGTGTGTTGTGTATTGACATTAGGGACAGACTGAAAAATGGATTCTATAAGGTGAAACTCTTGGAAGTGTAAATTTCTGAGGTCCTAGAACATCAAATACCCTAGAGAGATCTGCTCTGCCGTGGAATGTAATTTAAGGACTCTGCTCATCAGACTGTGGGAGTTTCTCTTGTCAAGCAACATGTGTAGGAGAAAAGAAAATCCCCTTATGTTCTTCATGAAATTCAGAAGGGAAATCAAAATTGAATTTTCCATGCAAATAATGCAGTGAGCATTTAAATACAAAAATGTAAAATATGATTATACGAGAATTGATTAATGACAAAATATCAAAGTTTATTCTCTTCTTGATTATAAAATTTGATGAAAACTTGATTGCAAAGAGGAATAATATCATTTTTCTATTTTTGGTGTGCTGACACATCTTTTTCTCTAAAATCTTAGAGATTTTGTGACTGTGGCAGCTGATTGTCTTCCTTTCTGAAAGACAGGAAGAACAAATACACTTTGTTGAAGTCTATTAAATGCTTCTCCCTCTTGGGGAAGAAGAATTGAATAATTCACTTTGCTATGTTAAAGTTAGCTCACAAAGATTTATGAATAAAATATTGACCAAAATTGCTTCCCTGTGTAGCATTTTGTAAGTATTTTATTCAGCCTTGTTCATTGTAGTATTCTTAATGAAAATCCTCACGTATTTAGGATTCATTTAATGCTCTTTTTAGTACTTATAGAAAAGAATATATCTTGCATTCTGTTTGTTTCCCTCTTTTTTATTCTTTCTTCCCTGATTCTGGCTGGAAAACTTAGAGAGACTTTAGCACTCTCTTAGTATTTTATATTACCAGCCTGGGCCAAGGACTGCCATGAAACAGAACCAAGCTCATTAAAACTTTTTGCCATAATCACGTACGTGGAAGACTAGGGAGCCTTGATTCATTGTGCAAGGGTATATAATTAATATGCATTTAGTTTAAAATGGTGGTGGTGAGCTGCTTCCAAAGCTGCCTCTACATCCTCTGATTTTGTAACTTGTGTGGCTTTTGTGTTTCCTTTTGTGTTTGCCTAAGATGACTAAGGCAATAAAATATTTAATAATGAAATAATTGTGGTATGTGGTATTGTGTCTTTAAGCCTGGGGGTAATAATGACATCATACTGAGAATTACTACAGATAGAAAATTAGTAATGGAAGAAAGACATTGAAAAACTGCAATTCCCTCATCTCTCCTATTATAACTGATGTCTGCTACCTGTGTTCCCCAACATCTATCTATATATCATAAAAAACAACCTTCTGTTTTGATTGCTTAGGATTAACATTTTCTTAATCATTTGGGAACCTAACTTTCCCATGATCCCATTCAACTAAAGAGTGATCATGAGATATATGATGAACAAAACAGAGTTCACTGCCTGGATATGTAAATTTTGAGCAAAGTGAATTTAGGACAGAAAATTTAGATGCTGTGGATATGCACTCGTTATTGGCACCCTTGAAAATATTCCAGTTTCATATCTGCTAACTTACCACTGAGTTCTTTCAGTTGTAAATATGCAGGTTGGCCTTCTGAGCTATTATCTTTCCAACACACTTCTTGTCTGATGCAGGTGCCTTTCATCAATGTCAGTGGCTTGAGTTAAAGCAGTGATGTCTGAAAATGTTAAAGTGCTATACTAAGCTTTTTGCTTTTCTCCCCACCAGTAATATTTTTAAATGTCATTCTATCACTATCTGCCTAAAGGAGCTTCGAGCTATGTAAGAGACAGCCTTAAGAAACAAGGTCAGAAAACAGAGTAGACATTCTGCTCCTTTTGCCTGCGATATCTTTTAAAAGGAGTGGTAAGTTTGCCTTTGTTGAGATAGGGCTATATGTGTTGCTTTTATTGGTTATTGAATAAAGAAACCACTTTGGCCTGTGGTAGGGCAGAGTAGAGCTAGGTGAGAAAACTAAACTGAATTCTGGGAGAAAGAAGATCGAGTCAGTGAGAAGCCATGTAGCCACCACTGGGGACAAATGCACTGGAACAGATTAAGAGAAATGGGATAATTTAAGATGTAAGAGGTAGCTAGAAAAATGATTAAGCCTCAGCAGTAGCAACAAAACAAAACAAAACAAACAAACAAACAAAAAGCAAAAAAAAAAAAAAAAAAAAAAACCCTGCATGGTTCCTTTAAGAAGGCTTACTGGGTAGCTCCTTCTTTTGCTGCTCCTCTTCCTGTTGCCTAACTTCCTTCATCTGTTGCATTTTCTAGGCTTCCATTTCAGCTGTGTTCTTTCCCAATGCCTGTCGCTCCTTGGCTCTCCTCTCAGTGGCCAGTTGAAAGGGTTCCTGAACTAGAGAACCATAAAGGTTCTCAGCAACTGTTTTCTTCTTCTTCTTGAGAACAAAGGGCTATGGAAAGAACCTGTGCACAAGGTAAATCCAATCTATAAGTACCCAGACATGAAGGTGAAGTCAAGTAGGCTGCTACTGACCGTGTCTGTGTCTCCTAAGTTCTCCACCCGATTCCAGTCGGAGCTTTCTATATCACACCAGGCGTGGAGGCTGCCTTTTCTCAGACTACCCATGCGTGGCAGTGGACCTGGCAACTATGGTTGCCAGTTTTCTTGAAGATGATTTACACAGTTTTGAGGCTAATGAGAGACAACTCATTGAATCAGACTTGTTGTAGTTATCTCCTTCCAACATCAGCTGGTCCTTTACTTTTGGTTTTAGCTCTGGCTAAAATTTCAAGTGTTTATTCTAGCACAGCCTAAACATTTCTAATCTTTCCCACCTCTCTTTTATATGTGATATATTTATTTTTAAATAAATATGTATTTAAGCACAAAATAAAGGAAGTTAAATCCTGGATAAAAAGAAAAGAAGGGTTCCCGGTTTACCAGCAAAAATGGCTCTGAATCTTTCAGGAGGTACAGCTACTGAGCATTTCAATGGGGTCTGTGAATAGAATGCTACAACTTGCTTAATGGCAACATAGACCAGCTTTGTCCCTAAATGGGGCACTGTACATGACTCTCAGAGGCAGTGAACATGCCTCCACTATGTTGTACTGGGAAGAACAAGCAGGCAGGGGACCATCATAGAGACCCTGCTCTTGGTAAAGGAGATATTGGCATTTATTTATAAAAGCAGTTATTCTTTGGCTATGTAACAACTTGCTGGTTGCTCCTGACCAGGTATATGATCACACACCCATTCGCATGGGCATAACTAAATAAACTCATCCAGTTATAAATAGTACCAATAAGGGAAAGGACAATGAGAATTTGAGCATGAGATGGGGTAAAGGCCACTAGAGAAAGTTAGAGGGAGGTAAGGTAGATGGATATGTTCAAAATGCATTGTATTAATATATGAAACTTTCAAATAATGTATAAAACATTATTTTAAAAATAAAGTGAGAAAGTTCAACTCTCAGAAGAAAAAATAAATAATTAATAATAATAATAATAATAATAATAATAAAAGCCAGAAGAGAAACCTCTTTTACTTGACGCAAGAGGAGAGGTGTGTAGAGTGTAAAATGTAAAACCAAAATGTTGGTGTGGGTTATGTCATTATCGTTTGGTAGGTGATAAGGAAGATTTGAGTTTTATCATAAGCAGTGTTGAGGATGGAAAGCTTCAAGAAACATGTTATGAGTTGACATTTAAGCATACTATTCTAAAGAATCTTGCTAACAAAATCTGTCACAGGAAAGAAACACTCTAGCTAGCGTTACCATATGATACGATTATCAATCACTTTCTTATTCTCATGATTTTGCTTTCCTATTTAAAAAAAAGTTTTTATCCTTTAGAAAGTTAAGTTTTCCTGTATGCTGTGGGCCTCCCAATTCAAAAGAAGAAAACACATTTTTAACCATCCCCAGCACTTCTGCTTTCAATGACTTCAAGGTAATGGGAAGTGAAGAAGTAACTTTGTCTTAAGTGAATTTTATTCCCAGAGAGCTTGTTAAATGAAGTATTACTGAATTGCTTTTGAGATTAAATTATGCCATAAACCTGGTGTGAGGGCAAAATTTTATTTTCCACAGAACAAGTATTTTATAGCAGTAGCTACATGAACATAAGAAAATGTTTTCACACAAAACTGTTTGTTAAATCATATAAAAAATCTTTTCACTGCTTCTTGGGAAGTCTAGTTCAGAAATGACTTTATACAGAGTAAAAGCCATCAAAGCTTTATTTCATGATCTTTTGAATTCAAAAACAGAAACAAATTTCTGGTTATGTTTTAGGCTTTTTAGTGTGTTTATAGACTATCAATACCTTTCTTGCTACTAAATACTAGAAAAGAGTAACATAGGGTAAGTAATTACTAAGGAAGGGAGCCAAAATCTGATTGCTACATACAGATTGTAAGGCTAAGTTGCAGCAACAAAACTATTGAAACCAGTACTTGAGCTCCTAAGATGGTGTGAAATACTACCAGAAATAAATGGAGCAAAGACAAGAAACCTGATCCTGCCCTTCGTCAGCCCAAAAGGTCTAGTTCATTGCTTCAATAATTGTATGTGTGTTAGGGCAGCATGAGATGGTCATGGAACCTGAGGTCATCAGGAAGATAAGTATTAGACAGCTGAAACGGCGCTCCCTCCTAATACTTCAAAACATGATCCTACAGATTTTATATACACAGAGAAAAGGCATATGTCCTCCTAAAAAATTCCTCAGCTATAAAGATTAATAAATGGAGAAAACTCCATTTTTTGTGTAAAGAAATCTGTTAGTTTACTTTTCATTCATTAGTGGTGATTGAGCATAGGGCACTACATATTCCAGAAACTCTCCCTGAAACTAGCATATACCCAAGATCAGGTAGCCTAAAATTTTTTATCAACCTTGCCTTGTACAGGCCTGCACCACCAAGCCTAGCTTTTTTTTTTTTTTGTTGGAAATCTTACCACAAGCTTACATTTTAAATGGGTTATGATTGAGATGCTTAGTTTGTTTCCTTATATTCTCAAAAGAATATTTCAAAAGGTTGGCAGTTAACACATCACAGTTTATTTTCAGTAGACCTCTCAAAGAATATATTTCTTCTTTTCAATCTCGTGTTTTCATCTCTCTTGTGCTTGCCCCAATATATAATGTTTTAGTAAAGATTTAGTAACAATACTCATAGACATTCCCTAAAATCTATCTTGTGTAAAATTAAACCTCATTATAAAAACAAAAAAATAGAGGGACTAGTTAGGTGACTAAGCAATTAGTATTCTGAATTTTCTTTGACAGAGGAACTGAGTTCAGTTCATAGTACCCATGAGAGGGTACTATTACAACTGCCTATAAATCTCAAGTTCCAAAATATACAACACTCTCTTCGGCCTTCATAGGTATATACACACACATTCACACACACACACAAATACATACACACCTTGAATAAAAATTAAAATAAAATATTCTTATTTTTAACATAATTTATATTGAAGAGATTAATTATACAAGATTAATTAAACAATCAATGACATGTAGTTAAGAATCGATCATTTCCTGGAAGATAGTTCAAAGCAGGCATAGATAGGAAGTCAGTAGACTGTTCAAGAGATGGGAAATAGGTTGTTAAGGCCAAACACTACTTCAGGGGAAAGTAAGGAAATTAGTGAGGGGCATTGCATGCTGACATAAAAGCTGAACATCTGGAATTAAGAAAACAAGGATGTATGTGATCAAGAAACACCACAGAACAACAACAACAAACAGACAAACTAACAAAAAATTCTAGAAACTATAAGCCAAGACTCCAGTGAAACCAGACTATGAAAACAAAATAGTCTTTTTAAAAAAACTGAGAAATATACTGCCTACAAATTAACTTGACAGAAAACAAATGCATTAGCATCAAAAACCGTCTTGATGACAAAGGCCAAGCGCCTTTAAAAATAATACATTTTCAAAGACAAAATAACCATCAACACAGAAATGTATGCTTAATAAAACTGTCTTTCAAGATTCAAGGTGAAATCAACATATTTCTATTAAATATAGGCTGGGCAAGTACTATCCAGAAGACATCCTTTAAAACACTTATTTAGAAGAAAGAAAATAAATTCTAAAGAAAGAAATGAGGTTCAAACAGAAGTAAGCAATAGATTATTAAACTCCAAACCACAATAAGAAGTAGCAAAATCTGATTTATTTTAAAGTGTCACATAAGGTTAAAGGTCATCCTTCTCAGAGCAGCTCCACTCACTTTTCTTTCATTCTCACTCTTTTTTATGTTCCATTTTATATTTTTTCTTTTTACATCCCTATGAACATCTCCTCTCCCTCCCCTTCTCCAAAGGCCCCCCCATCCCTTCTCCCCTAGATCTATGTCCTTTTGACTCCTCTTAAGAACAGAACTCCCAGGGACGTCAAACCAACATATCATGAAGACTACAATAAGACCAGGTACATACCGCCACATCAAGGCTAGACAAAGCAACCCACTAGGAAAAGAAGAGTCCCTTACATAGGCAAAAGAGTCATCAACCACCCCTCTCCCAGTTTTAGGAATTCTACAAGAACATCAAAAACATAACATATACACAGAGGACCTATGTCAGAGTCATACAGGCTCCCTGATCTCTGAGAACCTCATGAGTGCAGGTCAACTGATTCTGTGGGCCATGTTGTCTTGGTGTCCCTGACACCTCTGGTACCTCAGGTTCTTCTTTATGTTTTTACATAGAACTCCCTGAACTCCACCTAATGTTTGGCTGCAGGACTTTGCATCTGCTCCCAATAGTTGCTGGGTGAAGTTTATCTGGTCTCTTTGATGAGGATTCTACTGGGCTCCAGTCCCAGAACAGTCTGCAGACGCTGCAGATTGGGTAAACTGTAGGTCAAAGGTTTTGTGGCTAGGTTAGTGTCCCTATCCCTCCACTTGATGCATTGCCTGTTTACAAAAGATGACTGGTTCAGGATCCACGTACCACATTAGTAGGAGTATTTAGTAAGCTACCATTTTCTAGGTTTCCTCCTCAGCCACAAAAATGCCTCCCAATTTTATCCTGTTCCTATCCCTGCCCACCCCCTGTCCACCTGCAAAAATCTATAATATTTCCCCAACCCAGAGAGATTCTTGTGTCCTCCCTTAAGCCCACCTTGTTGTTTAACCTCTTTGGATCTGTAGGCAATAAGATGGTTAACTTTTACTTATACCAAATCTCCACTTCTAAGTGAGTACATAGCATGTTTGTCTTTCTGGAAAAGGATTGTATCACTTGGGATGATTTTTTTTCAATTTTCATCCATTTTCCTGCAAATTTCATGATGCCATTGTTTTTGACAGCCGAATATACTACATTGTTTAAATATAGCACATTTTCTTTACCCATTCTTCAGTTGAGGGACAATTAGGTTGTTTCCAGTTTCTGGATAGTAAATCTTCACCTATGGACACTTGAATTTTTATGAAGCCAGAAATATACATGAAAAAAGAAAGGATCTTCAGCAAATGGTGCTGGGCTAACTGTATGCATGCATGTAGAAGAATACAAAAATATCTTTATCTGTCACCCTGCATAAAACTCAAGTCCAAATGAACCAAAGACTTCATCATACAACCAGACACACTGAACCTGATAGACGAGAAAGTGGGAAATAATTTTGAAAGAAGTGACACGAGAGACACCTTCTCTTGAACAGAACACCAATAATGCAGGCAGTAAGATCAACACGTAATAAATGAGAACTTGTGAAACTGAGAAGCATCTGCAAGGCATAGGACACTGTGGTGGCTTGAAAGAAAATGCCCCCCCCCCCCCAAAGAGAGTGGCACTATTAGGAGGTGTGGTTCTGTTGGAGTTGGTGTGGCCTTGTTAGAGGAAGTGTGTCACTGTGGAGATGGGCTCTCAAGTCTCATATATGCTCAAGTTACACCCACTGTCTCAGACCACTTTTTGTTGGCTGAAAAATCAAGATATAGGACACCAAGTTGTTTCTCCAGCACCATGTCTGCCTGAATGCCAGCATGTCAAACCAGGATGATAATGGATCAATGTATGGAAAGGTAAACCAACCCAATTAAATGTTTTTTTTTTTCTCCTCACAGAAATAGAAACTCTAAGCAAGACAGATACCATCAATAGAATAAAATACAGTCCACAGATTAGGAAAATATTCTTAGCAAGTTCACATCTGACTGACGAGGGCTATTATCCAAAATACATAAAGAACTCAAGAAACTACACATTAACAAACCAAATAATCCAATTAAAAGTGCAATATAGATCTAAACAGAAAATTCTCAACAAAGGAAACTCAGATGGCCCCAAAACACTTAAAAAATGTTTGACATCCTTAACCATCAATCAAAATGACTCTGAGGTTCCATCTCATACCTGTGAAAATGGCTAAGATGAATAACACAAGTGATAGCTCATGGTGTTAAGGATGTGGAACAAAGGGAACACTCCTTCATTTCTGGTGGGAGTGCCAACTTGTATAGCCACTTTGAAAATCAATATGGTGGTTTCTCAGAAAAGTGAGAATCAATTTACCTTAAGACCCAGCAATATAACTTCAGAGAATAGACCCAAAGGATGCTCCATCCTACCACAAGGACACTTGCTCACTAGTATCCACAGCAGCTTTATTCCCACTCTTAATAAAGCTCTTTTCTGGGCATTAAGAAAAGTCTCCATTTTCCTTTAAGGACCAATCATGTTTAGATTTTCATTTATGGCATTGTTTTTGTCTAATCCTCTCCTTCTCATCTTGAAGATCATAATGGTATTGAGGCCATTTTATTTAATGAACAACATGATAGTGAATTGTGTCATCTTTCTTTGCAGACCACTGCTTTTATTCATCTTTCTATTCATCTTTTATAGGACCATCCAGCAACTACTATAAGATTGTACAACATTATATTTATAAACATGCTTAAAGCTAGATCATATTTTAGCTATGTATTATAATAAAATAAGTAATTCTTATAATGTTTCATGTAGGATAGTTGATTCCTATGGGAGTAAAATGAGGCTTGTTTTGGTTTGGAAATGAGGCAGACAATAAAGCCTTACATGTGGAAGAGTTGATACCCACGACATCATCAGTTAATGTGATGACTGATAATTAGAGGGCATTGTTGTAAAATGGTAGCAAGCAGTAGAGAGAGCCTTTGTGGAAGAAGTAGGCCACTAGAGGCATGCTTGTAAGTGGTGTACCTGGTCCATTCCTCTCTCTGCTTCCTCACAGAAATCATCACACAGAAAGCAGGTCTAGCCCACTATTCCCATTCTTCCATGATTCTCAGTTTGTTACACAACCAAAAGAATGGGAGCAAACATGGCTTCACTGAAAGCCTGGATGTATATGTGAAAATCAACCCCTTATTCTTTAAACTGCTTCTCCCAGGTATTGGTCATAATGGAATATCTGACGCAGAAGCATAAAATGAAAAAAGTAATTTTTTTGTTTTTCATATAACATTATCTCTTCTATTTATCAAACAAATGACAATCCTAAGGATGGAATAAAAGATCAGAAGTTTGCCCATTTAATGAAGGATTGCTTTGCATTAGCTTCAATTTCTTTAGTATTTCTATGCATTCTGTTTTCTCATTTGCCCACTATTACTAGAATTTTGTAATCGTAGAAATGTGAGAAGTAAATATTAAATATATGTAAAAAATGGAAACACTAATGAGGAAAAAATTCTAGGTGCACTTTCAACCAGTAAACCCACCCACCTTATTTTACTTAAAGCCTAGGACACTCAGTTTAAATGTAATCCTGCAAGTCCACAGCACAGAAAATGAGACTATATATATCATTACAGTCCCCAGTAGAGATAATGAGCACATACACACTGCTCCAACTATCCACCGAGATAATGCGATTATAAATACTGAACTCCTGTAGCTTCCAGGTGTAATGAGAAGTCACTGTTTATGGTCATATTTCTGAAACCATTCTTGAAGCCAGGAGACAGTCAATTTAGTAATGATATAATAGAGAAAAGAAACAGAAAACCATGTTGCCTAACCTTGCTAACATCAGCTCAAGAAGAAAGGCAAAAGTATCAAAAACCCAACTGAAAGCACTCATTTGTGAACTAATAGGTATTTTGTAGAGCTACAAACAATGATGGTGTTATTAAAGAAGCAACGACCAAAAATATTCTATTACAGGGTTAAAGAGCATTCCAGCAGTTCTGAGAAGGAAGGTACAATCAAGGGTTTTCTTGGAAGACTAGTGTATCTTTATTCTCTATTAAATTAAGTGTTTGACACATTATCATTATATTATGTCATCGACAATAGCATGAATTTTCTGAAGCCAGATGATATTTATATTCCGTAGGTATGCCCACTTTCCAGAAAAAATATTAATTTTGTGTACATAAAAATTATGGAGAAAGAAAGCTCTAGGCTTGGTTTGGAGGCAGGGTAAGGAATTAATTGCTATATAAAACAAATTGGAAAGTGTTTTATATGCCTCTATTCAGCTCTGATACTTGAAACTTGAAATTAAATACCCCAAAGGAAAATATCACTGCAAGTGAAACAAGGTTATTCTAGTTTGGGGTAGATAGGAATAAATATGTTTCTCTATATATGTGTACTAAATTGTGAATTTTATTTCCTGATTGAGTCTTTGCTATAATTATAAAAGTCAGATGTAGAATCTTAATTTCTTACAAACTTAACCTCAGACTCAAAGTGATCCACATGCCTCTGCCTGCCAAGTGCTGAGACTAAAGGCATGTACCACCAGATTCTTAGATTTTATCACAGCCCCATCATCTTCTCTTCTTTATTATCTGGTTACAGTGATTTCTTTGGTATTTATTCAATATGTCAAACCTTAGGGAATTTTTGATGGGTTATACCTTGTTTAAAGTACTCATATTCACCCATTTAATCATGAATTAAGGGAAGCTTGTATTTAGTCATATTTTTTTTTGAGGGGGATGACACACCTTTCTCCTTGCCTAACCATTTTGTTTCCTGGCCCATGATTCAGTGTCCCTTTTGTGCTTGCAATGAGAACAACATGAACGAGTATTTTCTTTTTTGTTCTAGTTACTATTTATCTTACCAACATGAGCATAAGAAATAGAAGGTATGGAAAGTTACAGTGTGGGTATCTTATCTATGTCTAGATAAACATGGATAGAAAGATTAGATGCAGGAAATAAAATGGGCCAACTCGTAGTTAGGTCGATTGTAGATAGATAAAGTTTATGTGGATGACCATAAAAACTTCAGAGAAAATTGAACTGGTTCCATGTTTCTTTTATATTAGCAATATATTTGCATATATGCACACAGACCATACAATTACAAAGGTTTAAGTATTTAGTGGACTTTCATTTACTAGGGAATCATACTTCTATGTTCTCTCAGTAGAAAGATAGAAAACAAAAAAACCTCAAAGCAAACAAATACGTGCATGTATTTTTACTCATGCAAAAGAGATATCTTATTCACTTCCTCATCTGTCTATCTAGTTTAACAAAAATACACATTTGTTTTGATATCTCTAATTTCTATGTAACTCCACTGGGCTCATTTTACCATTCTATCTTTTCTCTTAGAAGAGGGAATCTGGATTTCATTTTCTGTAAAATGTTTTTTTTTAATTTTTATTTATTTATTAAAGATTTCTGACTCTTCCCCGCCACTGCCTCCCATTTCCCTCCCCCTCCCCCAATCAAATACCTCTCCCTCGTTAGCCCAAAGAGCAATCAAGTTTCCCTGCCCTGTGGGAAGTCCAAGGGCCACCCACCTCCATCCAGGTCTAGTAAGGTGAGCATCCAAACTGCCTAGGCGCCCACAAGAAAATGGAAGGATCTCCCCTGCTCTTGGATTGGGAGGATCAACATAGTAAAAAAATGGCAATTCTACCAAAAGCAATCTATAGATTCAATGCAATCCCCATCAAAATTCTTCACAGATCTGGAGAAGACAATAATCAACTTTATATGGAAAAACAAAAAACCCAGGATAGCCAAAACAATCTTATACAATAAAGGATCGTCTGTAGAATGTTTGTATGCTTGGCCAGTCTAATGTTTCTTTTGCATTGTAAACCTGTATGTAATCTTGCTTTGCTAAGTTTAAATCTTTCTTTTCATTTAGACATTCCACTCTGTATGCTGTGAATACCATGTAGTTGCTTTACCAGACAGATGCTGGGTAGAACCTTACTGACAGGCCATAACCACTTGGCATTATACATATTAAAAGAAATTGGTTAATTTAAGATATGAGAGCTAGCCAATAAGAATTGTGAGCCAATAAGTCAGTCAGTGTTATAATAATACAGTTTCTGTGTGATTATTTCGGGTATTGGCAGCCGGGAAATGAATGAGCAGCATCTGCCAAAGAAAGAGTGGCTAATATTTTAAGCAAATGTTCTACTATAGCATTGCTTGATGCTAACTTTATTTTTCTTGATTATTAGATGACATTTCTCTATGGAATTGCTTCGAATAATGGCATTTTTTTGTATTTATAATTCACTTTTATGTTTCTGCAGCTCTTAATTTCTTATCTTTGCTATTTAGTTCATTTCTGAGCAATTACTACTAAGAATTATGTCTGCTCCCTATTTGACATTTAAAGAATGTACCCAATATGAACAGAGCATTTGAGAAAATACTTATAGCCTTAACTATTTATCTCATTACTTCCTCTGCTAATATTCTTTCCTCAGTTGTACCTTATACTGGAAGCAATAAATATATTTGTTCATAGGGGAAAGCTGGCAAGACAAAAATGCATGATAATGGCTCCTTGCCGCCTTATCAGATGAGAAAAGGGCTCCCTATGAACATGAGAGAAGCAAGGGAAAAGAATAGGGGAGAGGGAGGTGTAACAGAGAGGAGAGAGAGAAGAAAAGGATGGAAAACAAAGGCTAGAGTAATTTTCTGATTAGAGAACACACTTTTGTCAGCACTAATCCTTCCTCATGGTAATGATTGACCTACCCATAAGAGTTTTGCCTTTAATCACCTCTTAAAAACATTTCTTCATAATACAAGTATAACAGCATTAAATTTCAGCTTAAAGACATTTCTTCATAATACAAGTGTAACAGCATTAAATTTCAGCATAAGTTTTGGAGAGAACATTCACCCCATAGTATTCTATGCTTCCTTTTGCCAGCATGCACTTCTTCCTTGCACAAAAATATATTCATTCCCTTTCAGTAGCTCCAGATTTGAATCAGTCCAGCATCAACTATAGAGCCCCAAATTCAAAAACAGATTTCAATCAGATATGGACGTGAATCAAATAACATTTCACTCTGAGGCAAATTTTCTTCAGCTGTGAATCTATAGATTTAAACAAGCTATTTCCCAAACGTGGTGGTGAAGCAGATGTAGGATAAGCATGTCTGTTCCAAGATGGTACAGCAGGAAAAAAAAAAAAAGAACAGGAAAACAGGCCCCAAGTTAAGGCTCAACTTAGAAACCACACAAACCTTTAAAGATGGAGAATAATTTTTATTCAGTTCAAGTTCAGCTTTCTGGACACTGACCGAGATAGAAAAGGGCATTCATAGCCTATTGCATCCTGACTCACTCCTGTGACTTTTTTGCTGGGATAATAAAGGCCCCAGGTACTGTTGACATTCTTAGTTTTAGTAACAAAAATTCAAGAATGAATCCAAACAGATACTTGATCCTAATCTAACAAGAGTTTAAAGACTCCAAAATAGGCAGGCTATAATCTTCAGCATTTAGAAGAGGTAAAGAGAAAGGGGATGAAGTAGGGAAAATGAAAGGTATGCAATTTGAGTTAAGAATTTAGAAGCCAGCCAGCCACATGACAGACTAACAGCCATAAGGCAGAGAGGGGAGCTTTAGAGAAGCAATAAGCAAGCCCAGGGTACCAGAGCAAGCACAGCCAGGCTCTAGGCAGCATCCAAAAGTGAGAGGCTAAAGAGAAAAAAAAAAAGGAATCTTTTTCTCTTTTCTCATGGACATTCTTAGGAACTGATCTAGGGATCAGGAATTCTGGGAAGAAAAGGTACATTATCTCACTAAAGGGATAAGCATTCTACTCATCTCTTCAGAATGGTTAAGATAAACCCACTTTCTAGGTCCGGTCCTTTCTTCCTGATGAATGATCCTTTATTGAGAATATTGACCCTGCACAAATAAATTAACTCTTAAGGAAGAGACAATTTCCTGTCTCTAAGTAAAGGTATAATTCATTCCTTAGGGTAGGAGGCAATACTTTTCCCTTAATTTGATTTTAATGGCACCATAACAGCTTCATTAGGCCTGGTACACTTAGCTTCTTAAATGGGTTGGAATATCACACTTGCAGTTCACCCAGGCCAATGCCTGTGCTTTACAGTTCTGACTTCTCAAGGTAGACATTGGCGTGATGGGGCTTCTGTGGCCTTTCCACCTCTGAGACCATATTTCTATTCTGTATTTTCCTAATAATGTATTCTCTCTGAGCTGACTCAGTCCCAGTGATAAGCCTCTGGCTGTATCCTAAAGTATCTCAAAACATCCTTTGAATTCTAGGTGACAGATTCTGCCTCAGCGGCTCTCATCGCACTCATCTGCAAGATGAACACATAAAATCCTGAGAAGACTTCAAGTCTCAATTGAAACCTCTTAAGCCAAGAAGCATAGATTGACTTCAAAACGCAAGCAACATTGGTAGTCCCAGCATCTCATGTTTCCGATTTTCCTGGTCTATTATTTCTCCAAGTCTCTGATAGCAGATGCAGCCTCCTCAGACTTGGAAGAAGGAAGGAGATCAGCAAAACTTAGTTATGTAGACTAAACAAAACAATACTTATAAAGAGAAAGTACAACCTTTGTAAATCAATAGCAGCCAACACCCTTTATAAGTAAGTTCATCTATATCAGACAGCTACATTTTTCCAAACTTTCTTGATAAGTATCCCTAATTCTCCACTCACTCACAGCAGTCAAGTCTTCATCTCATATTTCTTAGGGCTGCTGCTTTTTGCTCAGTTCTGAAGCTAGTTCCATGTTAGGTATTTGCTACCACACAGCCGCACTTCCTGGTGAGGCTCCAATTTTCTCCCAGTGTGATTGCAGTAACTACAGGAGAATCCAGATTAGGGAAATTAAAGGCAAAAGTGTATTTGGCTCATGGGTCTAGAGTCTCTGAGGTCCAACAGCAGGGCACTAATTTTTCACTAGGCTCTGTGTTTATATCCCCCGGTGGGAGAACAAGTGAGAAAAATCAGGCAGAACTCATCTTTTTATAAGGAAAACACTCTGACAAATTATTTGCAAGATGATGTTATCGATCCATTCATGATCTAAGCAACTCTTAAAAGTCCTGTTCTTAATATAAACACAATGCTCATTAGATTTAGACCTTTTTTTTTCTTTCAGGAGTTACCCTCCCATCCATGGTACAACTATTTTTTTCATCACCATTACTGAGGCTGGTATTTTGGAGATGTTGATTATATAGTTGGATTTTAAAATCAAGTAGTGCCTTTACAGTTTAAATTTTAAGGAGTCTTTCTCACCATTCAGAAATTTATTGTTGCTAAGCGCATAAGAATTTCTTTGTTTGTTTTTGATATAAACCAGCAGTATATCCAGCATGGGAAATCACAAGGAGTTGCCTATGTGCTATTAATGCGTTCTACCTATTGGTAAAAATATCCCTTATTTTAAAATCTGATGATATGCTTTCTACGACCAATGTAGACTAATGTGTGTAAGATCACATTAGAGATAAGTGCAATTCCTTAATCAAATATTTGTGTCTTATTATGTTTTGATTTACTCTTATCAGGCCTGGATGAGACAACTCAGTAGGAGGAAAAGGTTTCCAAGAGCAGGTGAAAGAGACAGAGACATCTCTACTCCCACCGTTATGGGTCCAACAAAAACACTAAGCTAACAAACATAACAGATTTGTAGAGGACCTAGTACTGACCAACACAGCCTCCGTGATTGTCACTTAAATTTCTATAAACCCCTATAAGCCCTGCTTAGCTAATTCTGTGTGTCATGATCTCTTGATATTCTTAATCGCTCTGGGCCTTACAGTTCTTCTTCTTTTTCCGTAGAGTCCCCTGACCTCCAAGAAAAGGTATGGATGAAGATCCAGAATTTGGGCCCTCTCCACCTAATGTTTGGCTGTGGGTCACTGCATCTGCTCCCATCATCTGCTAGAGGAAGCCTCTCTGAGGCTATTGGGCTAGGTATTGATCTATGAGTATAGCTGCATATCATTAGGAATCTTTATATTGATTTTTTTTTTTCTGAAGTCTCTGAACTATCAAGTTTCCAGTTCCTGATCAGTTCCAGGCAGCATTGGACATGAATGTCCTTTTGTGGCATGGGACTCACGGTAAACCAGTCATTGCTTGGCATCCCCACCAAGTTTTATGCCTCCATTGCCTCCACATATCTTGCAGGCAGGATAGATTTTAGGTAACAGAGTTTGTTGCTGGATTGGTATCCCAGTTCCACCACCAGAAATTGCCTAGCTGCAGAATATGTCCAGACTAGGTTCATATTTTATTCTCCATTACTAGGGGTCCTTACTAGGGTTATCTTGTGGGTCCTGGGACTTTCTACTAAACATTTCTACTAAACACAGCTCCCCCAAATGTCCCCAATTCCAGTCATCTCTCCATGTTCTCTCTTCCTCCATCCCTACCCCCACCTAATCCCTCATGTTCCCATTCTCACATACTCCCAGTCCACATGCGAAAAGAACAGTTTATTTCCCCTTCCCAAGGAGATCAATGTGTACCCCTGAGAGCCTTACTTTCTACTTAGTCTCTCTGGGTCTGTGGCTTTTAGCAGTATTATCATTACTTATTAGCTAATATACACTTAGAAGTGAGTATGTATCATGTTTGTTTTGGGGAGCATTGAAACCCCAGATTCCGAATTTCTTGTAAACAACTTGTTTTCCCCTGATCTGAGTGCCTACAGCTGCTCTGAGCATGAGACCTTCAGGAGTCCCTGATGGTAGGAGAGTGGTTTCTGGTGGGTTTGGCTAGGGTGTGGCTATTGCTCTATAATCTGTCCCTGAACACAATAAAGGACTATTCTGGGTGCTTTGGTATCAGTGTTAAAAGGTCTGCCCGTCGGTCTGTCTCCGCGTCTGTATTCTCAACCTCCAGCCCCTTGCCTGAAGCTCGCGAACTGGGTTCTAGGGCACAGAGCGCAGACACGGGGGTGCGGTGCGTGGCAGTTTGTCATTTGGGTTACTAGACTTGGGATGATTTTTTTTTCTAGTTCCACTCATTTCCTGCAACTTTTTTGATGCCATTTATTTCAAACATCTGAGTAACAGTTCATTGTGTAAATATATCACATTTTATTTATCCATTGTTATATGTAATTTTACTATGTTAAAGTTGAAACCTTCCTTTTTTATTTAAACAGAAAATGGGAGGTGATATGTGATTTCCCTCTCTATGCTGTGACAACCACTAGTGAATAAAGAAACTGCTTTAGACCTGTATCAGGGCACAACTTCGTTAGGCAGGGAAAACCAAGCTGAATTCTGGGAGAAAGAAGGGCAGAGTCAAGGAGAAAACATGGAGCCCCACTGGAGATGGACACCAGAACTTTACCTGGTAAGCCACTGCCACGTGGCAAACACAGATTAATAGAAATGGGTTAAATTAATATGTAAGGGTTACCCAATAAGAAGCTAGAGCTAATGGACCAAGAATGATTTAATTAATATAGTTTCTATGTGATTATCTCAATTCTGGGGGGGCCGGGATGAACATTAACCCACACACTACACATTATCTGCAAACATCATGGGTAGAAAGGTATGTGTTCTAAACAAAAGTTTGTCCAATTCTGTCTCTAATAATCATAGGTATTTGTAGGGGAATACTTCCAAAAAGTTTCCTACCTTCCTAAGCCAAAACCAATGCAGAAAAGCAAAATTAGTAGCAGAGTTTTATATAAAAGAGAAAAAAATAAGTAAAAAGTCTAAAGCCTACACAAATTAATAAATACAAATCTTACATAATATTGGAAGATAAGAAATAATGGCTGGGCGGTGGTGGCGCACGCCTTTAATCCCAGTACTCGTGAGGCAGAGGCAGGCGGATCTCTGTGAGTTCGAGACCAGACTGGTCTACAAGAACTAGTTCCAGGACAGGCTGCAAAACCACAGAGAAACCCTGTCTCGGGGGAAAAAAAAAAAAAAAAGAGATAAATAAGAAATAATGAAACCAAAGTTTCAATTTTTTTTTTTTGCAGAAAATCTTTAACACTGGACTATTTGAGAACAATATATGCTTAACAATTAAATAAGAAGCCATGTTATATTTTAGATAAAACTCAAATAAAAGTATAAATAACATTTTAAGTGTAGTTTATAACAATGGAAGAATAATGCCTGACAAAATTTACAGACATTTCTTTTAGATTGTATTTACAGAAACACAGTCTTGTGTATCTTTGATCACACTCATTAGGCAAAGCAATAATAACATTAAAACAAAACTCACAAAATGTATAATTATGCAAATGTAATTAAAATGGATAGAACAGTGTTAAACTGTTTACATTGATACAGTTTGGCATTTGTAACTTTTTTTAAAAACTATTTTGTATTCGTTCTTTAACAATCTCATGCACACAAAAAATGTATCTTGGTTAAATCTGCTTGTAACCTCTTCCTCTTGCCCTGCCAATGTGTTCTCTACACACCTTACTGTTGTTTTGTTGTTATTTTGTTTTGTTGTCTTGTATGATTCACTGAATCCAGTTAGTGCTATATTAATGACCATGGCCACACCCCTGAAGATAATTGAACCTCCTCCCTTGGTTGCTATTTCCATTTTTTACCTGATAATTTTTTCATTTATCTTTGACTTAACATTTTCACTCAAGAAAGATGTGAGAACATCTTAAAGATCTCTACCACCTCTTTTTGGTAGTACTGTCAATATAACACAGGGTCCTGTATACATTAGGTAAGCATTCTATCATGAGCTACACACTCAATCCTAACGTTCTACTTTTTTCTCTTTTTATTTTGTTTATTTATTTTCTCGTTTTTATAACCCAACCAAAGTTTTCCCTCCCTTCCCTCTTCCCAATTCCTCCCCCAACTTCTCCTCTACCAGTTCCTCATTCACTTTTCCATTCTTTTTCTATGGATACAAGAAGGCTTCTTATAGTTTGTTGCCAGGCTATAGTATACTAGAAACTAATCCTTCTACAATGTTATAAGGTATTTTTGAATTACTACAGGGTTATTTGCTGCAAAACCTAGTGATTTCCACCTTAATTAGAGATGTGCTTGTCTGATGGACAAAGTAAATCAGAATTATAAAATCTTAAACCTAGCTATATGTTTTTCTTTGGGATCACCTTCTTATTTAGCTTCTTTAGGAGATCAAATTATAGACTCACTGACCTTTATTTATCTCTAGAAACCAATTATGAGTGAGTACATCCCAAGTTCATCTTTTTGGGTCTGGGTTACCTCACTCAGGATAGTGTGTTCTATTT
>NW_026067913.1:2791667-2804198 GCF_014885135.2 Alexandromys fortis | reverse complement strand
GGGGAGGAGGCGGAAATCTTTTTTTTTTTCAATAAAAAAATTATATTTAAAAAAAAAAACTTAAACCTAACTTTCATTTAAAATTCAATTTAAATTAAATTTGCATGTATGTAATGTTGAAGCTATAAAGAATTATACAATTTGACATGGTAAATTTCTTCAAGTGTGTACTGTTTTCATCTTGGGGAAAAGGAATACACTTAATGTATTATATTAACCTGTGAGACTACATGTGTGGTACATTTTGGGTAAAACTTTCAGCAAATTGCTTGAAATTGCTGTCAAAGTTAAGTTCAGGCTAATAAGAAGCTTCCCCAAATGACAGCCTAAAGCTAAATTGGACTCACATAAGGTAATCACTAGACTATGTCTAATCTTTGTTATGTCTACCTATCACTTTGTAAGGCTTGATTTCACTAGTAAAGGTACAAAAAATTCATTAGCAGGTAAATTATTTTGAGTATTGCTTAGCATGATTTTTAAAGACTGTGATATCAAAAGTGGAGTCAAATAGCTTCCATACTTGAACATTACTTTACAAAAATTGAAAGGCAGCATACACTGCTACTTCATTTCGCAAAACCATAGTTAAGTCAACTTTCAATAGTGGCATCTATACATGGACCCATGGACCAGTCCTTTCAGCACCTAAAGTGCCCAGTTAGTCCTCCCATTTCCTTTTCTCCAGGACTGAGCTTAACACATACTAAATCCTATAAAAATTAACAATATATTTCTAATCTTATAATTTATGGGAATTAAATCACAGAGTAATGCAAGCTCAACATATTTCTTTGGCTGGTTTAATTTTATCTCATTTTTTTCAGTTATATGGATCAAATTATCTTAAGGTTTTGCATGCTCCCATCTTTCTTCTGAAAAGTGGCAATACATGAATACTTATTGCTACTTAGCATCACATTGAATAACAAAATGTATCCTAAATTATGACTAATTCTACTGGTGACTGGTTTTCTCCCCAAAATATTTTCTTTAACATAAAGTCTTGAAAATATTTCCATATGTTGTCTTCTAGAATTTTTATGATTTTAATTTTATAACAAGTTACCTATCATTTGGGTGGTTTTGGATGATATGAGGACTGTAAGACATAAAGATATAGTCTTTCCTTTTTCACTAAAGGTAACTTCAGTTCACAAAGGATTTTTCATTGAAAGTGACAGTTTTTCTTTATTGTATTACGTTGTCATCTTTAAACCAAATGTAGGTCTTATATGTGTCTGTCCACTATTGCTCTCTTTCCCTATCTCTCTCTCTCCTTGTCTGTCTCAGCTTCCTTCTATATCATATTTTCCTATTCCTAAAGCAATAATACATTATTACTTACATACTAACAGCACAGATTCTTCAACTCTGGTTTTAGGTAATCTTATACAAAAAGAATTCTGTCGTGACCCCCAACTTTCATAGTTCTCAGATCTATACACTTCATAGTGCCTGCTGTTGAGAAAAGCAAGGACATAAAACTTGACAGAATGACTTCCCAAAAAGATTCTATTTCATAGATATGGGATATTATCTTGCATAAACCTATCGCACAACAAAGTACAGATAGATTTTTTTTTGCTATTGCTGAAGAAGAGAGTTGCCATATGGTGATATTGCCACAAGGTTGGATGAGGGTAGCCTCTGAGAGCCTGAGCTTCATCAGAGTAATGGCCAGAAAAAAAAAAGTGACTCCAGTCTTATAGGTATAGAAAATTCAATTTTCCCAAAAACTGTACAAAGTTTGGAAATGGAATCTAAATGTTAGTGTTCTAGATGAGCAATTAAATTAGCTTATATTTTGATATCAGTCCCTTGAGAACCTTAATAGGGAATCCTGCAGAATTAGGCTGTAGATCTACAAGAATTCTGAGATGATACAAGGATTTTAAATCAAGAAGTATATATTAATTGCTATATACCAAGAGAAAATAAATATTGGAGATACTTCCTTGTTGGCCTTTTTCATTTCTACTTATAATTAAAAATGAACTTCTATTTGGCAATTTAAAAACTTGATGAAAATTTGAGCGTAAAGAACCTTTAAACAGTTAAACACATATTTAGCTATTTTACATAACTATTTATTTTTAATTCTTAAAGAATTTTGGAAAACAATATGTTGTTCTTACTTGAAGAGTTTAAAAATATTTAGTAAAATTACATTAACTTTGTTTTGGCAAACAATTTTTTGAAGTTTCAGCTTCTTTAAAACAACAAAACTTTAAGTTTGTATGACCATTATATCATTCATATCCATACTTTTGAATTTTAACATGAAAATTATATGTATGGTATGCTAATACACACATAAAATGTACTTCCATAGGATTCTGAGGTTTGAAATTTTTAAGAAATGTTACATTCGACGAACTTCTATGCTGACTCTATCTTATATTTTTCTTCTATTTTGTGGATTTCTGCCTCTTTATATTTTCTTCTACTTTCAGGCTTTATTCCAGAGGTGCAAGGATGGTTCAACGTACAAAAATCAATCAATGTAATCCACCATTAAAACTAACTGAAAAATAGGAGCATGATTATCTCATTTGACAAAATCCAACACACCTTCATGATAAAAATCTTGGAGAGACAGGGATACAAAGATATACCTCAACATAGAAGTGGCAGTTTACAACAAGGCTATATCCAACATCAAATTAAATGGAGAAAATTTCAAAACTATTCCACTTAGATCAGGAATAAGACATGGTTGTTCACTCTCTCCATATCTGAACAATAAAGTTCTTGATGTCAGCAAACCTGTGGGTGGCCTCGTATAGAAGTGAAAGGGATTCTGTTTTCTTATTGTATTTTAGAAAATTTCTAATTGTGAATTGTTTTCTCCACACCTTAAGATGAGTCTAAACTAATTAAAAAGCTAAAAAAGCTTTTTATACCAGGAGAATCTTTCCTAAGTATTGGGGAGCCACCTCTTTGAAACTAAAAACATCAGTAATGATGGTCTCTTACAGTAATTTAATTTAGTAATTTAATTCCAGGGGAACAGTAGGATGGCTCATCAGGTAAAGACGCCTAAACATAATGATCTGTGTTTTATCTTCTATGTTCTATATGGCAGAGAGAACTGACTCTCACTAGTTGCATTGTGGCCTCTATAAGCATGCCATGACACTCACATGTGCCCCAGTCTCATACAAATGCACGCGCGCGCGCACACACACACAAATAAATATGTTACTTTTATAGAGATATGAAAAGTTTACTATTCCTTTGGACAAAAACCATTAAGAAACAGACATTCCTTAATTGCCAGGTGAGTTTAAGATTACCTGTGTGTAATCAGCAGAGCTACCAAGACCTCTTGCTGGAAGTCTAGTTACTGTTTATCTTGAGAATACATGTGAAGTGATTTGCAGATAGTTGGTCCAAGGGATGAGTTACCAATCTGCCTTAGCTTGCCCATGACAAGTGCCATATTTTGGTTTAATACTTATCAGTTATAGAACTGTTTTCTTTATCTTCTTAAGAAGTTTAGCTTTCTTTTTTTCTGGGTAGGTGGCAGAGAATATTAAATTACATTTCCCCAAGAATTCCCAGTTAGTCTTTAGCACAACGTGACAAAATCTAACTCAAAGACATTTTAGAATTCGGGGAATAGGCAAGTCAGATTTTCTTTCAGGGGGTTAAGAACTTGGTAGCTCTGTGGCTAGATGACTGCATTCAGTAGATGTCTCAGGAGTATGAGAATTATTCTGACAACTTAGAATGTGAGATACTTCTGTGCTTTCTTCAGAGGAGGCAAGGACAGAATCTGTGTCCATTGCCTAGAAGAAACTCGTATTCCTGCAGGTTGAGATATAATAAGCCTCTGCATCTGAGGATAATAGCCAACAATCTGTTGTTACACTTAGAGAACTCACCATCTATTTCCCACCGTTAAAGCCCTACACAGAGAAATTATTGTGTTAGCATTAACCAAGCTCTGAATTGTAGCATGTACAAAATCTCTCTCTAAGGGAGAGATTTTATGATAATAGTGAAAGAAGAAAACAAAGGAGCCATTCCACTGGAAATGGAAAAGCGCTTTGATGCAAAGTACCCCAATCAATATCCAAGATATTTTTAGGATCCATTAGTTTACTACTACTGAGCCAAAAGTAAAGAGAGAGACGAGTTGTCCTAAAGGAGCAATGAGAGCAAAGTATACTCTACATGCTGCCAATAGGAACATGACGGGAATCTTCCAGAACTGGAAACATGTCATGTGACTAGGGGGGAAAAGGCATTGAAAATGCTAAGTCAGTCACTAGTCACAGTCAGGTATATAGCGTAGGAATACAAGAAAGGAAGTAGCGCAGACATAAGGGATCTTGTGCCTTCATGAGTTTCTTGTGAATACTGAAGGCTCTGGAACCTGAAGACAGGTATTTTTATAAATATTAGGAGAAAACCACAAAATTACAGGATAGAACTTCATGAACATATTCTTATTAAGGGTGAGTAATATAAAAAGAACCTATTACGTGGTGTATTTTGTAGCCTACTTATTTCCTAACAGTGATCAATGTATGTCAAAAGTTTGACTTAAAACTGAAGTTTTCATCAGTATACATTGCAGCTCCCCTGTTTGTTTCTGTTTGTGTCTTCTGTCTTCTGAGTATAACATCGTCTCTCCGTAAATAGCTTAACCTGGATTTCCCAGACAAGACAGCAACGTTGCTTAAGTCTATTATAACTCCCTCATCATACCAAGCACTAAAAATAGAAATAAGAGGGTTCAAAGCTTCCTTATCTCTTCATCTTCCAAGTTTTATAAGGTTGGTTGCTAAATCCACGGTAGGTCCATTAGCTCTCATCTATATCTGAAAAGAACCAGAACATTCAGAATAGAAGTTGAACCTTTAAAGGGTCCACTTGCAATGAATATCATTGTTATCTTAAAACAATAAGCCCTTCTCCCTTATTCATGGGTTTAGCTTCATACTCCAGTTGCAAGGAGCAGGAATTCAGAATTGAACACAACTATATTATTTTAGAATGACAAAATAGTGTGTGGATACATTCTGCAGTAATTAGTGTGGCAAATCTCCCTTTTCTACTTATTGTAAAGCAGTGGTTCTCAAACTTCCTAATGCTGTGGCACTTTAATACTGTTCCTCCTGTTGTGATGATCCCAACCATAACATTATCTGCTTTGCTACTTCAGAACCATAATTCCACTAATGTTATAAAAATAACGTAGATATATGATATGCAGGATATCTGATATGCGACCCCCGTGAAAGCGTCA
This sequence comes from Alexandromys fortis, assembly GCF_014885135.2. Classification (NCBI taxonomy): domain Eukaryota; kingdom Metazoa; phylum Chordata; class Mammalia; order Rodentia; family Cricetidae; genus Alexandromys; species Alexandromys fortis. The sequence goes on along the minus strand of NW_026067913.1, from coordinate 2,798,938 downwards.
TCTTACCCCAAAGGAGTCAGGACCCACAGGTTTCAAATTGCTGGTGTAAAGGAACTAGATCATGAACCCATTGATCTATCTATTGCACTAATTAGGGGGTGCAGAAAAATTAAGAAGAGAAAGGAAAGGGAAGGGAAGGTGAGGGGAAGGCAGGGGAGGGGAGGCAAAGAAGGGAAAATGGAAGGGAAGGGAAGAGCTGAGAGAGGAGGATTCCCTTAGCAGGAAGCAGAAAAAAGTAAGCAAGATCTGCTGCCTATTTTGTTACAGTATACCCAGCAATGCATATGAACATGGGCATTATACTAATGGGATAAAAGCATGAGTATTGGTAACAAGAAAAGATAGAAATGGTGGCAACACCTGTGCTATGACCACAGGGAAACTGAAGTTGGAGGTCAGCCTAGGTTACAGAGTAACACCCTGCCTCAACAAGATAGAAATTTAAGCATGAACAGGTGGTTCCAAGTTTAGATATGTCTGCCTATCTCTCTCTCTCCCCCGTCTTCTTTCTTTCCTTCCTTCCTTCCTTCCTTCCTTCCTTCCTTCCTTCCTTCCTTCCTTCCTTCCTTCCTTCCTTCCTTCCTTCCTCCCCGCCTCCTCCTCCCTCCCTCCCTCCCTCCCTCCCTCCCTCCCTCCCTCCCTCCCTTCCTTCTTTCTTCGTTCGCTCCCTCCCTCCCTCCCTCCCTCCCTCCCTCCCTCCCTACCTCCCTCCCTTCTTTCTTTCTTCTTTTTTCTTTGCCTCAATGATACCAGGTCTATGTTATTTTCCCCAAAAGCCTTTCAGCTTTATCTTTAGAAAACAGTTTTCAAAGCTCTGGAATGAGCAGGTGTAAATGATCACAGTTCTGTGCTCACTTTTTTACTTACTTTTTCTTCTTTTTTGATGATGTGCACCTACTGCCCTAAAACAGTTAATTCTGACCTTGAAATACCCAGGTTTGCTGTCAAGAATTTGTCTCAGACTGCAGCTATCATTATTATTACATCCCTTGTTTATTTATTCACTAAAGTTTAAATTTGCTATCAAACTTCCCTCTTTCCAAATGGTATTCTGATCTCATTATACATGTACAGAGGTACATGTACACACACACACACATGTCAGTAATTTCAATAAAAATGTAAAGGTGAAACAGAGAATTTTTTGTGTTTTTTTTTTTTTGTTGTTGTTGTGCAGTTTTTCTTTTTAAACACCCTCTTGCAACTCAGGCATTCCTCTCAAACTCACTATGTAGGCTAAGGTTATCTTGAATTTTGGATTTTTTGGATTCTACATATGATGTTATGAAATTTCAGGCATGTGCTGTCACACCTGGTTCTTGTTGTCCTGGGTATCCTCAAATCCAGGGCTTTGTTTGTCTTGACACGGATGAATTATTTCCCATTCACAACCCTGTAAAAATTAAACTGTTAGGAATGAGAGACAATTTTCTTCAAATGTGTGAGCTGTTGTGTTTGGTTAGGCAATGCAAATTGAACTTGATAGGTTCCAAAGGAGGAAGGAGGAAGTGGAGCATGAGAAAGAGAAGGAGGAAGAAGAAAGCTCAAATTTGGGTGGGTGTTAGGTAAGGGTAGAGAGGATTGACCTGGGAAAAGTTATAGAATGGAGTAATATAACCAAATTATATGGTGTAAAATTATCAAAATATTTAATAAAATATTACTAAAAACAAAACTTCCAAAATTAATTTATTTTATTCCAAAGATTAGGTATAGGGATACATCAGAGAACTAGATTTACTTCTGTGAATTTTTATAAGTGATGTTAACTCATTCAAGGAGGAATACTTTTGACTAGAGACAAATTTAAAAATTCCAAAATTATATCATTAGTCAAATTATATCTCTGTTTATCATTAGCTGTGTGAGCAAACATAGGTGAATTGAGGTGCATTATCTCAGTGGGCTGCACCATTCTAAGGATGGCATTAATGCCATTCTCACAGAGTTACAGCTATGATAAAATGTTTCCATGTTAGCACATAGTATGAAGAAAAGATTTGCTACTATTGCTATGCTCTTTACTATCCAACTAAAGTATGCCATTCTCACCTAAGTTATAAAATTTTGGAAATATCACTTTTAGGCAAGTATTAGGAGATTATAAGAGAAAGTGGAAACTATTTCCTATATATGTAGTCTTCAGGGTCTATACTATGCAGTACAGTATGATTGGCATTATTCACTTATGATTATTTAGGATTAAGATTATATTAAATAAAACACTTAACTTAATCTTTCTTGGCATGTGTTAAATGATTACTAGGTACACTGGCTGTTTCTTTTCCCATTGCTGTGATAAAATCCTCTACAAAAGCAATTTAGTGGAGAAATAATTTATTCTACACCATAGTCAGTTGTGTGTCTCTGTGTTAATCACAATATACTGAAGAAAGAAACTTCTCAACGAGACTTGACTGACACATTATTCTATGAGTATAATGTTTTGCCATTACGAATCATTTTTATACTATGTCCACAAAGAGTAATCGTAGCTGTCTATCTCCTAGTGCCTATTAGCTTGCTAACCACATGCTCTTGGCTCCTTTCTTACTGTCTTAATTGTTGTTCCATTGCCATGAAGAGACACCATGACCAAAAGCTAGAGGGGGATGAAAAGGTTTATTTGACTTATGATTCTACATCCATAGTCCAAAACTGACAGAATTTAGAATAGGAACTCAAACAGGGCAATAACTTGGAAGCAAGAGCTGATGTAGAGGCCATGGAGGGGTGCTACTTACTGTCTTGGACCTGCTGGACTACCAGCTCGCTTTCTTATAGAACCCAGGATCACCAGCCCAAGAATGGCCCATCCACAATGGACTGGGCCTTCACTCTACAAATTTGCCTACAGTCCAATTTTATGGAGGCATTTTCTCAATTGGGGTTCCCTCTACTCAGATGACTCTAGCCTATGTCACAATGACGTAAATTATTCAGCACATTTTCTTAAGTTTCTATTACTGGAATAAATGTGATGATAAAAAAACTTGGAGAGGAAAAGATTTATTTCATCAAGTAATTTAGGCATATTTTCTTAAAGTGTCCTTATGCTGAGAATTCTGTTAGAGTCTAGAAGTGTTTACTTTTTACACGTTGCTTGCTTGCTTTCTATTGTTCAATCATTCTCCCCTCTCTCTCTCTTTCTTCCCTCTATCCATTCCTTTAATGTTATCAACATTTCTATCTTGGGGAGCATTATACCGGGGCCATATGCAATGTCCTGTAGCTATTTCTCAGCATGTTGACTAACCTGCCCTTCCTACCCTGCTTTCCCAACATGGTAGAATTTATATTTCAAGGCCAGTGGGAGTAGAAGTGGCTGCGTGGGTAGCTTCATATGAAGTGCACCGTCATTCAGGCTCCTGGGTAATTTTTCTCGAGAGCACAGGTAATGCTAAGGCTTTGGGCTGCATATGCCAGCGTCTCTGTATAGTGGGGTAGGAAAGTGAGACAGAAGATGGGGTCTTTCCCCTAATCCCATTCTTCAAATATTTGATTAATTTCCCTTACTGGTTTAAACTTTCATATTCTACAACAGTTCTTAGTGAATCTCTTTGAAAAGCTCATGGCAAAACTTTAAAGGATGGAGGGTGGGATTCTGACTCTCCATTATTTCCCTTCCGTCATTTCCTTACTGCCATGAGTCCATTATTCCAGTTCTGATGCAGTTGTACAACTATACTCTTCACTTTTCTCCACGGCAGGATTCCGTGATCTTTACTCACTCCTGATACCCTCAACTAGAAAACTTACACCTTCACGAGAAGAACAACTCTATATGAGGTATGAAGAATACAGACCTCTCCAAATTGCTGTCCCCACCCAAACTGTTCTTCACTTGGTGTCACACTGATGCTTCAGTATTCTGAATTAGGGGATAATAGGCATGAGTAATGACACTGAGAATTTCGTCATTTCCTTTGTTCCTTAATAATTACCTTTAATAATTAACCTTGAATTATAGCAAGGGCTCAATCATAGATTTTGGTTCACAGTTGTTAGATTAGCAGTTACCTTTGCTTCTGATTTCATGAACAAAACCGACTCGTTTATGAGCTTTCATAAGTGTCTGTCTCCAGTTTGAAACTTAACTTGTATTCTTCAGTGTCTGCTATCACAAGGAGCTCATTCTATTATTGGTCCCTTATCTTTGCTTTCTTTGCTTCTTCTTTTTTTCCCCCAGGGTTTCTCTGTAGCTTTGTAGCCTCTCAGGGAACTAGCTCTTGTAGACCAGGCTGGATTAAAACTCACAGAGATTCACATGCCTCTGCCTCCCGAGTGCTAGTATTAAAGGCGTGCACTACCACTTCCCAGCTTCTTTGGCTCTTCTTATTTAACCCATAAACTCACATCTTTCAATGTGATTTGTACTTGTTAATTAAAGACTATTCCTTGTGATCTAGGGATATAGCCCACCTGGTACATAGACTAATATGCACAAAGTCCTGGAATCAATCCACAGCACTGTATAAAGTAAGTAGGTAGCATGTGCTCACCTGTTATCTGAGCATTCTGGAGATGGAATCAGAAGAGTTGGAAGTTGAAGGTCATTCTCAACTGCACATAGAGTAGAAATACAAAAATAAAAATCCCCAAAAGTACCAGATATAGGAACCAGCTTTTCAAATTGTATAGAGCCAAACTTGCTTTTGAATTGCTGCTTGATATAGGAAAACACACTCAAACCCTTACAGGCACACAAGAAAGTATAACAATATTGTCACTAACTACTTCTTTATCTGCAATTATAACAAGTTGTTAAGAACCCTGCCTGAGGTACATTATTGAATTTAAAAGTCCCTTTTGATTAAAATAGAAATGGCTTTTGGGAATATCTAAAGCATCAACAAGTGCATTAATACTATTATAGCAGCTTAATGTGAAACACTTTTATCAAAGCTCTTTATAATAACATGAATTTTTAAGATATATAGAAGATATCCTTAGTGCTTTGATGTTCAGTGTTGACTAGCAGAGATCTGTGCACACAATTTGAACATTTAAAAGTTGGAGAATGAACAAATTTTGTACTTTGCCTGTATTGATCTTTTCTTTAACATGAGATCCTATCTAGGTTTCTAAATATGGCATTGGACAAGTGGACCTAGATTCACTTTGTGCGACCTGGGAACCTGGATCTTCCAGGGTTTGTTATAGACTCACATTTCTCAGAGCATATACACCAAATGGGTAAAATGATAAACACATAAAGCATTTGGATTTAGTCCCTGTTTATGGGAATTTTGTCTGCCACTGACATTCTTAATATTTACTCCATTGCTTTTCAGGTAATTATTTTCTGTTCTGTCACAGTGATAGACATTAGCTATTAATTTATACTATTGTTTAGATGTTTGAAAAACAAAATAAATTATATATGTGTGATTACTGCTCACTTTAGCAATCATAAATTTGTTTTGACATGTCATTACCAGCTAGAATTTGTTTCAATGACAATTTTTACCTGTCATTTTTAATAGTAAAAGTTCTAATATTAGAAAACTGAGTGATAATGTGCTGAAAGTTAAGCCATTGCAGATATCACCATAACATCCTGCCCTAAACAAGCAATTCCTCATCACTGAGCTTTCAAGTCTCTAGTAAGTGAAATAAAATAGCTGTAATATTTGTGATACACCACAAACCTAACACTTTAAATATTAACACAAAGCCTGTCAGCTCAAATAAAGCAAAATGCATCTTCTGATATTTGAAAAGACCTAAAAGACCTAACTGAGTTCAGCACAAATGTGGTTGTGAAGTAACTTTCCCCAAAGAAATGTGCAGCAAGATACACAAGGAAAGTGGTGTTTTAAAAGCTGTAGTGTCAAGTGACATGTAAGGTTTGAATGAAGAAAAAATATTGTTAAAGAGTACTCAGCAAGTGGTCTTCAAATAATGTTTGAACTGAGGGTAGTTTATGAAAGAAAGCTTTCTTGAGTGTTGATGAGATCACATTCTGCTGTCATTTATATAACATTTTGTTATGATTATAATTTTCAAATTTTGTCTTTATTGGGGCACAATAGAAAAATCAGATTGATTATATAAATTTTGCAGTACATATGCATTGTGGAATTATTGTTACAATCAAGTTTAGGAATTAATCTCCACATTTCTTCTGCCTTTCATCTCCCATTCTCTACTCTCCCTCTCTTTGCTCACTTCACTGGCACTTCCTGTTTATGCTTCCTTTCTTCCTTTAGTGGCAAGAACACCAAGTATATATTTGATGCAAATTCTAGTCCTAATTTAATTGAAAAGTAAAAACATAATTAAAAGCTGACATTGAAGAACATAATGTTCTTTTCAGGAATAGTATCTGCTTTAATGAAATATATCCCAATTTACAGAGCATTTGTCAATTTTTTTGTGCAAATAGGTCAGTTTTCATTGTAGCATCATAATTCAGTTTTGTGATGGAAGATAAGCATTTGGGAAGGAGGTTTCCATTAATCGTTTAAATGGAACAAATGAGTGTTGTGTTGCCAAAGTTTATTGTGATGTCATAGTTTGACACTGGCATGGGCAAAGGGAGCATTAGTTTGAAACAATGAAGCATCACGACAGCACAATGTCCACTTCAGTTCAAAAACTGCATAATTGTGATGTTGCTATATATATATACTATGATTTTGATAATGTTGCACTGACCTCTCAAGATATTCCATTGTTTCATTACAATGTTCTCCTTTGACACCACAATGAAAGAACTTAGGAGAGGTAAGTGTGTCTCATGATTCCAAGGGGTTTTCTTCGATGCCATTGAAGGTGTAGAACAGCTCAGTTGAAGGCAGTAGGAATATGTTGGGGCATTAGAGCTCAAACCAAGGACCAGTACAAGCTCTGATGCCCAACTCTTTTTTTTTTAATTGAGAATAAGAAAAAAAAAAGTTTCCGCCTCCTCCCAGCCTCCCATTTCCCTCCCCCTCCCCCCACTCTTCTCCCCCCCTCTCTTCTCCCCCTCCCCCCACTTCTCTCCCCCTCCCTCTCCTATCCAAAGAGCAGTCATGGTTCCCTGCCCTGTGGAAAGTCCAAGGTCCTCCCCACTCCGTCCATGTCTAGGAAGGTGAACATCCAAACTGGCTAGGCTCCCACCAAGCCAGAACATGAAGTAGGATCAAAACCCCTTGCCATTAGAGCTCAAACCAAGGACTAGTACAAGCTCTGATGCCCAACTCTTGCAATGTATTTCTGTCAACCAGGCCTCACCTCCTGCAAATTCCAGAACATACCACACTAGCTATACCATATACAGAACTAGC
>NW_026067913.1:2715147-2791030 GCF_014885135.2 Alexandromys fortis | reverse complement strand
GAGAGAGAGAGAGAGAGAGAGAGAGAGAGAGAGAGAGAGAGCGCATGAGAGTAATAAGATAGTAGGGTAGAATGGGGCAGAGGAGTCTCTTAAGAGAAGTTTCCAGAGAAATCTCCTTGACAAATCCTAAGAGCAAAGGACATATCATATTTTTGTAAGTTTGGGGAGACCAGTAAGAAATTTAACAGCACCTTATTTAATTCAGCATAGCTATTGCAAAGAGAAAGGAAGACCAGATATAATAAATTGAGAGCTGTCAAGTGAATGCAAAAACTGCTTTTTAACTCTCTGTCACAGGCAGAATGGCAAGGAAGCAAAGCTTAAAATTTTCAAGCTGAGTGATCTAGACAAAAGGTATAAGCCTGTGCTCTAACAGTCATAAATCAAGGTTCTGCTCAAATACATCGAGGGAACATTATGAAGGAAGGTTACATCAAAATTGGAGAGTATATGGTATCTGATGACCTTTTTTAACTTTTGGGTTACAGGAAGATAATGGTCTTTGGTACATTCCAAACAGATTAACCTCATAGTCATGGGGATGTTAAATTAAATACAGAGATAGGTAATGGATAGGCATTAAAAGAGCTAAAGATAGCCTGAAGTAATTTGTCTCTAGACTTGCAATATTCCTGCTCTCCACAACTATAAAAGTTCTAATTAGATAGTCAGCTTTGTGTGATTATTAATACAGAAGTGTCCCCCCCCCATGGAGCTTCCATTCCCAATGGATGTATTTGTGTAGAGGGCAAGGCTATTTCCATTTTTCTTGTCATGTTTGATTCTATATCAGATATTGGAGGTTGAAGTCTTTGTCATGATAGCGTTACCCTGGTGATCAGTTTTTAATTCTATTTTTCTCTACATTTATTTATTAGGTATCTAGCTAAATATCAGGCGCATTGAAGGTATTTGAGGATGGACTCTTCAGACATAATCAGCAAGATGTAAAACTCAAAAAATAAACAAGAGGACTCCAATTACCATCGAGATAAAGACATGGCATCCTAAGCTGCTGGCAGGTGACGAGGTTACTAACTAGCAAGAGGAATTTCATAAATAAGCAAAACATTATTGTTCCTCTCAGAAGAGTTATTACAAATGGGTCTGTCAATCACTTGGGCAGGAAAATACTCTTTTAGGAAATCTTTCCAGAAACTTTAGAAATAATATGAACCTTCCTAAAGTAGATGAGAACAATCTCCTTTCAGCCACTGAGCACACTCACCTGCAACTTGTCCACTTGTTACAAACTGTCTTCTCTGTGGCATTTCCCCTTCCTTGTCTGGCTTTTGGTAGCAATTACAAGGCTTGGGGTGCTGCGGGGAGACCAGAGAAAGATCCCAGTGGAAATTGTCTCATCTTATTTTTTGGCATTACTTTGAGTTTTAAACTCTAAATTCTCAATAACATATTGCATAGAGTGTACACCCTTAAAAAGTTCCCAACTTCAGAGGAGGCTTTCATGTGGGAGTCCCCTCTATGTGCTGTGATTACCATTAATGAATAAAGAGTTTGCTTTGGACCTATAGCAAGGCAGAACTTAGGTAGGCAGGGAAAGCTAGGCTGATTGCTGGGAGAAAGAAGGGCAGAGTTAGAGAGATGCCATAGAGCCACCACCGGAGGCAGATGTGCTAAAACTTTGCTGGTAGGTTACTACCTCGTGGTCATGCACAGACTAATGGAGATGGGTTAAATTAATATGTAAGAGTTAGCCAATAAGAAGCTAGAGCTAATGGGCCAAACAATGATTTAAATAATAAAGTTTCTGTGTGGTTATTTTGGATCTGGGTGTCTGGGACAAACAAGTGGCCTCCTCCTACAAGAGTTGGCATACTGTTGTTGTTTTTATGTCTTTACAAAGAAATTCATTATAAAATTTGTTTGTAGCAGACAACCAGTGTTTATCTTCAGTGCAGATGACTACCTCCTTTTCAGATTTGGTGATTCCCTGTCTGAGGCACAGCTCACAGCACAGTCAAAGAACTATGGAGCTGTCACTGCAGTTCTGGAACTGACCTGTTGCTCTGGCACTCAGAGCAAACCTACAGGAGTCACTCATAGCTGTGCATCCATAGCCTGCTGCCGCGTACCGCGCCCCCGTGTCTGCGCTCTGTGCGCTGGCACCCAGTTCCCGAGCTTCGGGCAAGGGGGCTGGAGGTTAAAATACACAGACACACACAAACAGAGAGACAGCAACACGGGTCATCCTTGAATTCCCCAAGAATGCCCCCTTTATTGTGTTCAGGGGCAGATTATATAGAGATAGCCATGCCCCAGCCAAACCCACCAGAAACCACTCTCCTGCCATCAGGAACTCCTGAAGGTCTCCTGCTCAGAGCAGCTGTAGGCACTCAGATCAAGGGATTACAAGAAATTCAGGATCTGGGGACTCATTGTTCCCAACAGCCTGCTCCTGTTCTGAATTTCCAGTTGGCTGAGATAACACATTTCCTCATTGTTCAGGGCACTTTGAGAATTGTTTTTGTTCCATTTCTTAATGCATTCAAAGTTGCCCGAATTCCACTTAGTTCTTGGCGCTTGTCTCAGGCTTGACTGCTTAGTGTCGCCTAAGGTCAGTTCAGCTAAATACTAAACTAAACACAATGGTTACTGAGAAACAGGTCCTTGTATGTATTGCTCACACCAAGGAACATACAAACCACACCACAGAAATAGGCATCTTATAATACTGCTTAAATGGATTACTCACCGCTTCCATTTTGTGCAGCTTCCAGCTTATTCTATCTTGGTTACACATAGTGTCTGCCATACTCGACTGTCGTTGTCCTCCTCAGCTAAGTTTTCATGTCAGTTGAGTTTACCAAAATGGCCTAAGTGGTATGCCAATACTATTTAAAATATAAGGCAGTACCCAGGCAAAGGCTCAGGTAAATTGTCTTCCAACTAAATGCTGGCATCCTGCTCTGATAGATTAAGGCTAGGTCTCTCGCAAAAGCACTGGAGCAGCAAATTTAAAAGGAGGCGAATAGAAGATAGAGTATTTGGAAACAGAGATGAAGCAGTTCATTACCTGGCTAATGTTTGCATTTTTCTGGTTTTGAGCAAGCATAAAATTACCCATAACAAAGTGACACTTAATAGACTCTAGACATTTCAAGGGAAACGTAGCTTTTAAATACATTTCCATTCCAAGGAAAAATGGGGAGAGCAGGGAAGTGAATTTTATCAGGTATAAACCGTGAAGGCAGAAAATATATAGGGAAGAGTTTGACTTAATTCTATGCATTTGTGATTGTTGAAATCTGACTAAATAATCTTTCTCATTTCAGGGTCATAATTTTTAAGAAATATTTACTAAATAATTTCTTAAAGTTTTTAAATAATTATTAAGAAATATTTAAAAAGATGTCTTCTGTTGTACAGCCTTGTGGCAAAAATGAAATGGTAATGTGGATATACAAATGCATCACATATTTTAAATGCTGCGGTCATAGTCACCCTTATATGAGGACTTACCATACTTAACTTGCAATCTCTAATGTGAGGAGGGTCAAAAGGAGATTGGACATACATCTTACACCAAGATCACCATGATTCCCAGGGTTCTGGTTGATGAAACTCAGCATTTCAAGGTCAGGAGAACTTTAGGAATGATCTAGTCTATCTACAACTACAGTCAAATCCACTCTCTACCCAAGGAGCTTTTCTATGCGTATTGGGGTTCACCCTATTATGTGATAGCTGTTGCTTCTTTCCACTGTAATAGCAGCCACACAGGATCCACTCCACCACCTTTTGTCTGTAATACTCCCCTGAACTAGGAAGGTCTCCCGTCTTGTGGAACAGCCTGACTCTAATGAGACATCACTATGAGCATAGTGACAACAGCCAGAGAAGCTAGATGATGTTTCTATATGCATCATTTCCTGAGCATTCAGTAATTTCGTGAAATACTTTTCATCATTTTTTTTCTCTTATTAATCTTAAGTTTGTTGGTTTGATGTTTCATTTTTCACTTTTCTTTTACCACTTACATTTTCACATATCAATTTCTTTCCTTCTTTTCCCTTCTCTTTCTCTCCTTTGTCTCTCACCTTCATCCCCCTTTTGATTTTGCCTTTTTAAATTTTTTTCCTTCATCTGTCTTCCATCCCTCTGATCCTTCTTTCTCCCTCCTTCTCTTTTTTTCCTTCCTTCTTTTAGACTACATGTCCTGCATGCAAAAGTCCCTTAAGTATCTCTTGTAGGATTGGCCAAATAGTCATGAGTTTCCCCAGCTTTTGCTTCTTTTTCATTTCCGATGGATAGTCTTACTGGGTATGGTAATCTTGTCTGACAGTTGTTTACTTTTAGAACTGAGAGTAGGTCAGGTCATTTTATGCCCTTACTTTCTACCTGCCTGTAGGAGTTCCACTAGAAAGCCCACCATTTACTTAATGGGATTTTATTTAACATTGGTCTTTGTGTTTTTCTGTTGAAGATTTTAAAAGTTTTGTTAGTACATTGACAACTTGTCTTTAACATGTGTTTTTAAAGGTTTATTTTTCACCCTCACATATATTTGGGGTTCTATAAACCTCCTGTACTTTGATGCTCATGTCTTTCATAAGATTAGGTTTTTTTTCTGTTATTATATAATTCAATATATTTTCTATGCCTTTAACCTTAGTTTCTTTTCCTTGGCATGCCTTAATATAGTTGGTTATTTAACAGTGTCTTACAAATTTATATACTTATGTGGTACATTTACACAATGAAATACTACACAGCAGAAAAAAATTTATATACTTTATTATTTCTCTTTTGCTTCTGTCTGTGGTATTTCAAAACACTTTCAAGCTCTGACTTTTTTACACCTCATTTAGCAGACTATTGTCAAGACTTTCAACTAAAGGGTTTTGACATTATTACTTCTTCATTGTCAAACAGTAATATGATATATTAATGTTTGTCTCTGCCTTATTTTATAATTTTGTTTGTTTTGAGGCAGTACTTTATTTAATCCAGGATGGCTTCAAACTTGCTATGTAGTTGAGAGTGGCCTTTATTTCCTAACCCTCATACCTCCTCCTCCTCCTAAGTGCTTGGATTACAGACATGAACCACAATATACAGTTATTTTTTCTGTTAAAAATCTTTCTCTGCTGAGTTTCTCATTAATATCTTGCATGATCTTTATTTATTTAGCTTTTATTTATAGCCTCTTAGCTCTCACTGAGTTTCTAAAATTTACTCTTTAATTATTTATCAAACATCTCATCCATTTCAACATCTTTGGAATCTATTACTGGAGAATTATTCTTTATTTAAGGTGTCACTTTGCCCTGAATTTTCTTATTTCTTGTGTTGGTATGTTTAAATTTGTGCATAGAGAAAATTACTATTTTTACCATTTTCATTGGATGGCTTCTAGCGATAGTTTTAATAAGAATGGAATGCATTGTCTCATTATTTGACTGGTTGGTTTCCAGTTGGTGGAAATAGTTGGGAAAGATTAGGAGATGTTGTCTTGATGGAAGAAGTGTGTTACTGGGAACCAGCTTTGAGTTTAAAATGTCCACAGCACTCAAAGTGTGCTCTGTCTTTGTCCCGAGTCCAGGAATCTAGATGTAAGCTCTCAGTTGTTGCTCTAGCACCATTTCTGCCTACCTTCTGCCATGCTCCCATCCTGATGGTTATGCACTATTGTGAAATAATACTTGTGCATACTGTGTGAATATATGTCACTATGATTGGCTTAACAAACAAATTGACTGGTCAATAGCTGAACAGGATAAAGGTAGACAGGAAAAAGAAGCTGAGAATGATGGGATGAGAAAGGGTAGAGTCAGATGTCGCCAGCCAGATGGAGAATGAGTTGGACACACAGAATGGAATAGAGGTAAAAGCTGCAAATTTCAGGATAACACATAGATTAATAGAACTTAGTTAACTTGTAAGAGCTAGTTAGTAATAAGTCTGAGCTATTGGTCAAATATTTATAATTTATATTGTCTCTGAGTCAGTTAGTTGGGAAGTGATTGTCAATTATTTGGGAACAGGTGATAGGGACAGGAAAACTCTATCTAAAATGAACTCATATAAGTCCCGAATTAAATGTTTTCTTTTATAAATTGCCACATTGAAGTTGTGTCTTGGGTTGTTTCTGTTATTCAGAATTGAGTGTACTTCCTCCTAGGCATGCAATGATTTAGTGTTAGCAACTTGACATGATAGATGAGCCTCTAATAATAATTGTGAAGGGTTATTTGATTAAGTTAACTGATGTGTGAAGACTCGTTTTATCTGTGGGTGAGAACATTGTCTAGGCAGTGACCCTGGGTTGTATAAAATAGAGAAAACAAGCAGCCTATCAGTATCTATCTCTCTGCTTTCTGATTGTGGATGTTATGTGATCATATTCTTCAAGTTCCTGGTGTTTTGATTTCCCTACTATGATAAACTGTGCCCTTGAAATATGAGTGATAACAATCATTTTATTCCTTAAGTTACCTTTAAAAATATATTTTAACACAGCAACAACAAAGGCAGCTAACATAGCACCATCATATAACATCCTTATAATTTATTTGGCTGTGGTTGATTTTAGGAACAGAGAGTCCCATGGTGGAATTAGAGATAACAACAGATGATAGGCCAAGAAAGTGTGGTGATATTCTCAGGAAAATGTGATGTAAACTGTAATGGTAATGATGAACCCATTATGTGGCTTCTACACAGAGGATAGTGAGATTGGCAGAAACTGCCTAGATGAGTTAGCTGTAAGGACTCTGTTATTATGTTCTGCCTTGTTATAGTGGTGATATCAAACAGATTTAGGGTTAATATGGCCTAAGTTGCTCTGAAGGCTAACTTTTAGCTATGTGTTCCTAATTGTGGAGGGGATGCTGGAACTGGAGGGTTTCCAAGACTCTCTGCATGGCCCTACAGGTAAGGCCACAGATAGGAACAAGTGCTTTTCCTTACAGATCTGTCAGTAAGCACCTGAGTATGGTGCAGAGTAGAGAAGGTGTGAAAACATAAATGCCTACCTTCAGTCCTGAGCTTGGCATGCCCACCTAAAGAAGGACCTGCCTCCTGCTCTAGTTCTCAAGAACATCCTCGATTTTCCTTGTCACAATCATTTTCTACAGTATGAAAACCCACCAGGCACTTCTACAACTCATAAACACCTTCAGTAATGTAGCAGAATACAAGATTAACCCCCCCAAAATTAGTAACCCTTCTGTACATAGATGATAAATGAGCTGAGATAGAATCAGAAAAACATCACAATAGCCACAAATGACATAAAATATGTTGGAGTAACTCTAACCAAACAATTGGAAAACCTGTATGACATTAACTTTAAATATGTAAAAAAAGAAATAGAAGAAGAAACCAGAAAATGGAAAGATCTTCCATGATCTTGAGTAGGTAAAATTAACATAGTAAAAACGACAATCTTACCAAAAATAATCTACAGATTCAATGGAATGCTAGCACAATTCTTCACAGACTTCAGAAGAACTCCACTTGATATGGAGTTCTTCCATATGGATATGAGATAATACTCAACTCCATATGAAAAAGCAAAAAACCCAGGATAGCCAAAACAATCCTGTATAACATAGGGTCAGAGAAGGGAGGGTGGAAAGGAAAGAGGAGAGGAGAAGGGAAGGGGGAGGAGAATTTGAGGGAATGGGTTAGTCGAGATAGAGGAAGAAAATAGCTAACTTTTAGTGACGGCATCTGCTATAGCAAACACCCTTGCATTTGCTGTGAATTGGTATAAATTCTCTACTCAAAGCCAGAGTACCCAATAGATCCAAGGTAATCCATCTAGGTAGGCTGTAAGCCTATGAGAAGTGTGTACATTTCAAGTAGCTGGTATTGGTAGCATCCACACAACTGTGTTTTGCCCCTTCTGTGGGAGACCTTCGACCAGCTGTAGAGGCAGAGTGGGGAAGACTAGTGGTTTGTTTCTTTAACTTTGTTGTTTTCCCCAATGTTTGAATCCTTCAAGATTCCAGTTTCTCCTTTTTCACAGTGAACGCATCTCAGGATATTGTAATTGCTATTCTTACTTTTCTGTGGAGAATGAAATGGCCACTGAGCCATTTCTATTCTGGCAATATGGAATCTTCCCACGCATTTTCTTCGATAAATCTTGCATTGAATAGAGATACTGCTTCCAATGAAAGTTTTAAGTGCTTTATGTTTAATTTTGCAACTGTGTATATTCAAGTGACAGTTCAAGAAACATATGCAGACTAAGTGGAAAAAGGTTTCTGACACTCCAACTCAGAAATGCCCTGATGAATCCATCAGCCTTGTTTTCAAAGATTCTCTGTGCCAAGCTTCACTCCCTCTGATCTCAGCCTCTTTTAGATTTTTAACTTTTTTCAAGATAGGAATATATTCCACTTTTTACAAAAACCTGAAAATTTTCCGTTTTGGATACATGCAAGCTTACCTCTGCACATTTCCACAGTTTCCTTCTCAGTATTTATTCACTAACATAATACTCAGAGGCACAGAATACTAATGAAATGGCCGATGGATTAAGTGGTTCTGACTAAGCTGGGACCCCCAGGATTAAAGCAGATGTTCAGTGTCTAAAGGTCCCATTTAAATTACAACTGTGAAGAAAAAAATCTTTAATTATGAAACTTGTGACTCATGATTCTTCAGTTGTAATACCTAAGTTTCTTGAGTGTCTTTTATTTTTCGTTTTTACAGATTCATAGAAAGCAAATAATAGCCGAGGATTGTTAAGGAGACTTCTCAAAATACAATACCAAGTGCATCTGGTGAATCACTTGTATTTCTTTGAATTGTGAATCATATGGCTATTTTCAATTTTCTGTTACATTATGGAAACCAGTTAATATCATCATGTGGATTGTATATGTGGATGACATAAGAACTGTTAAATTGAAATGTTATAGAAGGTCTTACATCTTGCCTTTCCCCAAAGTAATGAAAGTAATTAATGAAAGGGTGATTCTTCATTCTCAGGGAATGGCAGAGATTAGTGTAACTGTCAAAGCTTGAGAGATTCAGCTGTGATTATTCGTATCACATTGCTATTAATTCTCCGGGTTGTTAATTGCAGGAGATAAATGGAACATGAAGAATAATAATGGATTACTTTAAGCCCAATCATGAGGCATTTTGATAGCATGTCTCGTTCTAAATATTTTTTAATGCATGTAGAACAAATCAATGTGTTCTTTGACATTTTAAATGCAACTGTTGAGTATAATTTTATCTCTGTTTACTCCAATACAACTTGAACTTCAAAAGTAACTTCTTTCAACCAATAGAAGCAGCAGTACACTTTCACCATCATTGCTAACATGGTAACTGCTGCCTTCTTCTGTACCACAATTTAGTCAACAATGATGCTAGATGTCTCTAGAGACCATGGACAGCACATATTGGCTCGATGCTTTAATAATATACTGATAATTGAAACTAAAGAGCAGAAAGTAGCAGGACTAAGGTTGGCTTGATAAGTCATTTCAGAAAAGTTTCTGTTGTTCAGATTAATGCAGTAATGGGGGATATTGACTCTAAAGTTAGCATTAATTTTGCTTTCAAGAAAAAGCATTATGTATACATCCTAGATTTTAGGAGCAATGCACACTGGATTTAAACCTTTGTTTTCCTTTGTCCGCTCAAATTTGGTTAGCTTGGATTGGAGAAGACAACTTGACTAATACATGGTGCAGTTTAAGTTATATATGAAGCACACCTACTCTGTCTCACTGACCTATAGTAGTTTAAAGCTACTCTCTACCCACATATTGTATCGTATTGAGTCTGTGGTAACAAGAACAGGAAAGCAATCAAGGAAGCCTTTGGTGTTGTATCTTGAATCAATAACTATTCTTCTCCATATTCAACATTATCCTGTCTCTTTACATATTTGAAGAGCTAATCATGGGACAGGAATCACTCATGATATCTTATATTCTTAGTCATATACTGGATTATAACCAGTATCCCAACTGTGGGCCTTTAGCTATAGCAAGTGTTTGACTAAGTAGGACCTTCAAAATATTGATCCTGGTGACTGTCCATTGGTACACAGTTGTAGTTTCAGGGACTGCCTCTATAAATGGTTTATAGGAGAAACATATTTAAGTCCAATGTACTGACGACTCTGTGATATATTGACACTAACCATATGTAGCACTAAAGACTGAAAAGAGAAAAGCTATACAGTAATTGAAAGATTAAAATAGCAGCAATATAGCATTTTAAGTGCTTAAAATGGAGCATTTTATGACACCCAAAGGTCTTTGTTATTTGCCTGAAAATGAGACTTTGTTGATTTCGAATAGCTCAAGTTTGGTTCCTATCACTCTTAGGCAGCTCACAACTGCCTGTAACTCTGGCTCCAAGAATCTCTTCTGGCATGTACTGGCACTTACACTTATATACATACTCACAAATTGTTTTTATAAAAAAATTAAAATAATTACAAGTAAAAAGAATGATAAACCTTTGTATCCTATTATTCATTTGTCTTAGTTAAGGTTTCTGTTGCTGTGATGTAACATCATGACCATAAAGCAAGTTGGGGAGGAGAGGGTTTATTTGGCTTACAGTTCAGCATTGCTATTCATCACTTAAGGAAGTCAGGACAGGAACTCAAATACGGCAGGGCCCCAGAGACATGGGCTAATGCAGAGGTCAGGGAGGGGAGTTGTTATTGGCTTGATTCCCACAACGTTCTCAGTCCACTTTCTCATAGAACCCAGGACCAGCAACCTAGGGCTGGCACTACCTACCATGGCCTGGGCCCTCCCCCACTGATCACTAAGTGAGAAAATGCATTACAGCTGGATCTCATTGAGGCATTTCCTCATCTGAGACTCCTTTCTCTGAGGACTCTAACTTGTGTCAAGGTGACCCACAAAACCAGCCAGTACACTCTTTATGGGTTAACAATACATAGCTAAGATGGCATAACTCTTAAGAACAAAATGGAAATTATACACATCTTGAGTAGGTAATCACCCTTTGACTGTGCTAGCTTAATATACATATATATATATATATATATATATATATATACAGTTTAATGGTTCATTAAGAATACTCAGCATGCATTGGCTGAAACTGGGACTCTCACTCCCGACATAATCCTGATAGTAAGTAAGTATAATTAATTGAGTTAAGACATATATTCTTCCTCAATGGGCAAAGTCCTTTAAACTGCAAGTGTTATGAAACACTTGAAGGTATTTCTTTATTATTGTAAGATGGAACCAGACTCCCTTTGAAAATAAGTTTTAAGATTGTACTTCATTTGTAAATAGGAAAAAAGTTTTTATGCTGAATTTAATAACCTCAAGAAGTTCTGCTTTTAAGCTTTAATAAATTTTGAATTATTTACTTAAACCACAAGGAAATTTATAAATATTGAAAATAAACTCAGCCTGAAGTAAATATCCCACACTTCATGATTCCTATGAGTTTATTGTGGTCGTTGTGTCCTTCAAGGGACGAACTTTCCATAGATGTTTAGACCCAGAGGGAAATAAAGGATATTTATATTCCATGTAAATGCAGGCAGATTTCGCACTGAAGTTAGGCATCTTCATGACTGAAGGTAGGGCTTCACAAACTGCATCCTGCAGCTAAACCTGATTTACATTCTCTATTCTGCTGAAAAATTAGAGGAGAATGTTTTACTTCATAAAAACTCCTGTCAATACTGAAAGTCAGGGTTCAAAACTAACGTTCTTGTTCCAGGGCATGGGCATCTTCTTGTGAATCATCACCACTGGCAGTTTCTCCACTAAGAAGGCAGAGGTGAATCATTGTAACAGGGACCAGAAGCATTGCAAAACTTGACACATTTACTTGTTGACGTTTTAAACTTATACCGACCCTTGATCTAGTGAACAATTTGATGTTTTCTGTGGGTTCCACCAGACATTGTATCCATCATAGGAAAAGGAAACGGTCTGTGCCTGAATGCTGCCAAGGACCTAAGCTTGCTAAGGGGCAATAGCAATACTGTTAAGTGGCAAGAGCAGCATTGTGCTCATTGCTGGGTCTTTCTAAACATCCTCTGCAGTTTTCTGAGCCTTCCCAGAGATGTCCTGCTTTCCGTCAGACTCCTGGGAATTATCTGTAGTTGTTCATTTTCTGTTGCTGTGTAAGTAAACAAAAATAGACTTGTTTTTAACTCCAAGTTCTAAAGGTCGAAGGTAAATATCTGGCGATGACCTTCTGCCCTGAATATTGACATGTCTTGGGAAGAGATGAGAGCTGTGTATTCAAGTCTGTTTTTTTACAGAGACACCAATATTTGGTCACTGGGGACTCTCCTGAAGGCCTTATTTAACCCTGATCATTCCCCCAAAGCCCCACTGTCAATACCATAGTCAAATTAAGTTACTATGCCCCTAATACTTCTCAGTGTCAGTTAAACTTCATCTCCTAAAAATGCAAGCACTTTATAGTTATTATAGAACACAATTCTTTGAACTTATAAAAACGAATATACTATAATTCTGACTTTCACCCAAGATTGCTGCCAAGAAAGGCATCAGTAACCAAACAATAGGATCAAGAAAAAAAAATGGAGCTCTTAAAAAAACTATAGGAAAATACTCTAAAGTCCTCTGTCATTTAAGAAGGTGCAAACATTCAGGGCCCCATTCATCTAGTGATGCCAGAAATGAGTAAGAAGAAAACTTTCTCCCAAGTAATAAAATATGTAAACAATTGGCCAATATTGGACAATAACAGGGAGCAAGTTGAGGATCAAACGAGATCATGAACAACAAAATAGTGTGGATAATTTTAATAAACATTCTCAGTATTATTTTCCCAAAATAGGATACATTTCTAAACAGTGACTAAAAGTGAAGCAATCGGTGCATGTCAGAGTGACAGTTCAGAGCTCAGAGGACCAGGAACAAATGAAGCCACTGGGACTGATGCTCTGTGCACATTGTCCTTCTCTCCTCAAGTCCCTTGTTCTTCCCAAGTCACATCCTCCACAGTTATAGGCCTTTCATCTTCAAACTAAGGGTATATTTGACATCTCTGAAGTTAATTATGACTATAAAAAACTAAATAGTTTATTAGGACTTCTAATGTCTTGAACATCTCTGGGATTATGTTTCTCCCTGGTATTGACTAACCAGGTAAATTTAGACAAATGATATTTTTCTAATTAGATTTCTTTCTCTAAGTTTTTATTGAAACAGCACCTAGCATTTGATTTGAGGCATAAAAGACTGTATTTTTCATTGATGATGGAGTGTCTGTTCCTAAATAGTGCTCTTTTTTGGTAGATGAAAGAGGCACAAATACTTTTGTTAGAAGGGTTGAGAAAAAAAAAAGAAGTGAATTGAACCCCCAATTTCCCTTTATTTTCTGCTTTGGAGTCAGAATTATATGTTATTGTCTGGACCTAGTCCATTGTACGCATAAGGCAGACAATAGGATCTGTGGAAATGATCACTTTTAGACTACTTAATAGCATCCTTTTTGATAATTTCTTTTATTTTTGAGATTACAATGTAATTATAGCATTTCCTCATCTTCCTTTCACTCCCTCTACTTCCTCTCATATGCCCCTCCTAGCTATCTTTCAAATACACGGCCTATTTGTTCTTTAATTGTTTTCATATACATATATGTTTACATCTAAAGCTGAGGGACTGTAGAAGTCAGACAGACAATCCAGGTAGATTAGTGTACTTTTCATTTAGACATTTAAGACGGTTGCCTTCCTGATTCTTCTCCTCCAAAACAACAACAAAATAAACAAACAAACAAAACAAAATAGTAGGCTTTTCCTGCTAAAGACAACCATTTTGTGTTATTTTCAACTCTCAGCTGGTTGCAAAGTAAGAGGATGTTCCCCGTAACATGATCCAATCAATTTAGCTGTCTTTGACTGAATTATCCAATATCCTGCAGTTTTTCTGAAGTAGCCCATTCCCAAACATATAACCAGTCCAAAGAAGCAGAACATGACAACATCTCTGAGCCTCTTTATATACTTTATACCTTGGAAATCAGTTATTTACCCTCCTCCCATCTTTCTCTTTTCACCCTCTGATGTAGGACAATGTTCTGTATTCTGTCAATTATATTTTCAATAAATGCTGATTGGCCAGTAGCCAGGCAGGAAGTATAAGAGGGAATACCAGACAGGAAGTAGAGGTGGGTCAATGAGAACAAGAGAATTCGGGGAAGAAGGAAATCCTAGTCTGCAGTCCTGACCCAGCCACAGAGCAAGCAAGATGTGGCTGCCTCGCCAAATAAGGTACTGAGCCACATGGCTAACAAGAATAATGGGCTAATAGAAGTTGTAAGACTTAAGAAGCCTGAGATACTGGGCCAATCAGTTTATAACTAATGTAGACCTCTGTGTGATTTCTTTGGGACTTAACGCCTGTGGGGGCCAGGTGGGACAGAAACCTCAGACAACAACTTTGTGTGTGTGTGTGTGTGTGTGTATGTGTGAATTCTTGCTTGATGCTGAAACCTTGTTTTTGCCACGTTTTGTTTTCTTCTTTAAATCAGGAGAGAAAACCAGAATTTGTTTTGTTCCTATGACTCCCTTCTAATTCATCCTGAAGGTATCAACATTATTTTTTAAATCTGAAGAAACCTATAACCCTGTGTATAAAACCATCTGGCATATGAGCCTCTAACTCCTATGTTTAGAGCAAAGTATTTTCTAAACATTTCTAATATCCTGCTAGGAAGGTTTGTTCCTCATTAGTTCACCTATCAAGCAAGGTTACTTAAGGTGAAAGAACTAAACCCACTGACTTAACTCTTAGAGAAAATCTCACGAAACAGTTTATTTACTTTGGTCCGTTGCTAACTGAATGCTGTTGGCTGAATGCAAAGCTTAAGAACACTGTAAAATCAAATCTTGCAGTCATCAGGTGTCAATGGCACATAGAAGAGCTTCAACGTGTCTCATCATAGCACCTGGCATCCATAAAAATATTGTTTTTTTTTCTGCTTATACTTCTTTTTTAGGTAAAAAATTATTTTAAAAGTGATTTTTTTAAAGATTAGATGCATAGGTATTTCCAATAGTGTTGGTAGTGATATAGGGAATTGCTTAGGTTCTTCTCTTTCATAGCCAGAGTTGAACATCCAAGAGTCAGGAGACTGAGGCATGAGAGAGGGAGAATAACTCTGTCCATTTGGCATGGGAGAGGCCTAAGGCTTAAGGAAGTCCACTCACCAGACACTGGCTTGGGTATTTTATGGGAATCCTAGTATCCCCATTTCTCCTACTGGGCCTTTTGAGACACTCCCTCCTGTCATTCTGGCCTTGCTTCTCATTATTTCTTCTGGGAATTTCTTAGTCTGTCAGTCTTTTACTTATCTGTCTACCTTCATTCCTCTAACTTTCTTTTTGGCATGAGTGGCATTTTCACAAACAACTCATTTTCAAGAGAGGAAAGCAAACAAACAGAGCCAGTTCTGAGCATGTGCATGTAATTAATATTCCTGTGATGATTATTTGATCAACCTAATTCAGTTTAAGCTACTTTAACAATTTAAAATGCCAGTCTTTTTTTTTGTTTATTTTTTTCATTTCTCGGGAGTCTTTCATACATTTTATTGAGCCAAATAGAAGTTTTAGGAGGTCTCAATCTTTAGATCTTATTAAGCATGAAGAAAGACACTTCTTCCTCAGGCATACAGAGGGGAAGACTAGCAAAACAGAAGGAGGACAAAATGAAAGCTCAGGCCCTGCTAGAAGACTGGGAGTTTTTAAAATATTTGAAGAGTTTTCCTCTCCTCAGGGTTAGTCAGTTTGACGACAGACAGGATAGAGGAAGGGCCCACAACTGCTGTGTAATGGTGTCCTGATTTTTGGCTTTGGACTTGCTGAGTCAGTCCATCTGCAGAGGCTTTACTGGTGGAAGAAAAAGCGTGTAAGACCTTTGTATCATGCTGTCTGATCCTCGGGCTGAGAAAGAAAGTGGGCATCTAGGAATTCCTTCATCTTTATTATCTACTCACGGCCCCGTCCCTGTTTTTTTGTCTATCAAAGAATCTGCCTAACTTTATTCCCTCATTTCTCCCTCTCAGAGGGACTGCTGGGACATGTTTGAAGACACTGGCCAGTAGAGCGTCTTCAGGCTGTTTTCTTACACAACAATCAAAGAAACGCACCATAAGATGACATCCTAAGATCCTAATGCAATATATGTAAATTTACAAATTTGGAAAACGTCATGGAAATCAGACTGTAAGGAGGGGGCTGATCTGCAGCTTTTTTTGTGTCTTCCTGTTGAGTGAGAAAAATGAGTGATGCTGGCCAGTACTTGGAAAACTTGTCTCTTTACCCTTCATATGCTAACATCAGATGAGAATAGCTTGATGTGTGTATTTCTAGTAATCTGTGAATCCATTCAGTTCTGAAGTTTATAGATTAAATATGAGGTCCAATAATATATGTACTGTTCAAGTGAATATACAGTCAAATATATGTGTGTGTGTGTGTGTATGTATATATGTATATTCCACAGAAGACCTATGGCCAGAATAGGAAGAAGCTACAGGAACAATCTACAGCTGCCTGAAATGAATTCTTGAAAATAGTGCAGTGGAGTTGAGAGAAAGCATATTTACTAATTTCTACGCAACCTCAGGCTAAAATTGAGGACAATCTGACCGATAGGAATCCAATAGTCCTTACAACTCTAACTCACCTGCCTTTGTTCTATGTCTGTAACCGCAAGGCTTTCTGCTCCCCTCCCTGCTCAGTGATACCATGGTAACAGAGCTATGCATGTTTTTGTAAAATGTTCATGTCTTACCGGGCTTGCCAACAAGCACCACACCTGCATCACCTCAAAGAGCCCAGCTTATGGGTTTTACATTTATAATGCTCCTGCCTACTCTGGTTCCTCTTTAGACTTATAGTAACAAGAATGTGTGTCCTTGGCTGGGTTTGTGTAGCTCAATAAAAACTTCCAGTTCACAAAGAGCTTGTCCTGGGCTCTTTCTCTTGAGTGAGAACCGCCCGACTGCAACAACAGTTTATGTATAGGGGAGCATATTCCAGAGAACAAAGACATAATATAACACACGGTTAAATTTTTGTCTGTCTATTTAAATTTCATTTCTTACAGTCTTGATTAACCTAGACATCAACACATTGAAATGTCATTTTGAAAACTATGAGCATTAATATTTTTAAGTAAGGTAGGGATGTGAGATGACAGGAAGTTTCCTTTTCTTTTTCCTTTTACTTATTTCACAAAATGACTTTTATTAGGGGTAAGGGAGCACTTAGAAAACAAGACCCTTCATAAAGCATAGGGGTTACAGAGTAAGCCTGAACCAGCCTCTCCTTAAGGAAATGAGTAAGTTACTCAATGTTTGCCACTTTCACATTAACAATATAACTGTCTTTCAGGAATTTCAACCTTAAATTAAACAAGAATGAGAAACTCTCATCTATTTTTTTTCTCTTTCTTGTCAGAAGTTCTTCCCAAGTCCACCTAAAAATCCAGATATGATGGTTTCATAAACAGAAAAGAATGACAAACTTATTGGCAAGTGATCCAGTTGAGCAGTAAAAGAGGAGACTGAAGTCATGGAGAACTACAAGACAAAAAGGGACTCATGGAAGGATGAGACCTTCCCATAAACAGGGACAGCACGTCTTCCCTTGGGCCTGTAGAGAAGAGGGTCTCCCTAACCAGAGCGCTCATTCCAGATTCCACGCCTGAAAGCTATGGGTGGCAGTTTGCCATTGGGGGGAGTTTCTAGTAACACTATGTATGAGTGATTGGTTCTGGGTAATTGTTTTAGAAGAGGGTTAAGAGAACTTTATCATGGAACTCCAAGGTCTTCCTGAGATGTGCCGTTGTACTAAAAACAAAGCAAAATGGGAAACATCTTCGTGCCAAATGTCTGCGAAGCACTAGCCTTCTGTTTCTCTTAATGGCTTCTTAATGGTGGTGATCATAGAGACAGGATCTTTAGCCACAGGAGCCTGTATTCATGAAGAATGTGTATGCAGGCCTCAATTCTTCAGGTGGCAGCCTGAGGGGAAAACTCAGACTCTATGGGGAAAAGATGCTGAAGCTGCTGGGCCTGGCTGATAGACACATTGATTATGTGCTGGTTGTTAGTAATGAAACGAAGGCAGAGAAAGACACATTTTCAGGGAAAAGAGCTTACGTTGCCATTTTAGTGACAGAATGTAGTAGGATTATATTTATTAGAGAACAATTTCCTAGATGAAAAATTTCTCAAAAATATGGCATGTTTCTTTTGATCTTTTTGTAACAGAAGTCGGCTACATTGCTTAAGGAAAAGGTCCAAAATCTTCTCTGTTTTTTTTTTTAAAAAATGAATATGATATTTCTCTAAATATAAAGGATCCAAAATAGGAATTAAAAGTTTCAAGGATGGATAATGTTTGTAAAAATATTTGACTTTAGATACAGTATACATTCATGTAATTCTGTACTCAAGAGGCTGAAGCAGGAGAATCCTAAGCATGAGCAACGCAGTAAGTTCCAGGCCAGCATGAGTTGTATATTGTTCCTCTTCTCAAAATTAAAAAAACAAACAAACTGAAAACAATATATAATGACATACACTTGTGATTCTAGCACTTGGGAAATGAAGACAAGAACAGGATCAGTTCAAAGCCTGCCTCAATCACCTAGTGACTTTGAGGATAGACTCAGTTACATGGGACTCAACGTGAAAACAAACAAACAAGCAAAGATAAAGAGTATAGTAAACATTGCTATAGAAGTCAAGCCCACTAGTATATTGAGACAAGGGCCCTCTTCCAAATAATGTTTATATCATTATCATATGTACACATGAAAATGAAGCTGAACCCTTGTTGAAATTTGCAATGTCATAAGCAATATGACATATTATATACAACCTTCTTTCTGTGTATATAGCAGTGGCTATTCTTGCCTATAGAGAGCCATGTAGACATGTATCCTGATAACAAACTGTTAGAATTAGTATAACCAAATGTAGTATTTTACTGGGCTTAAGGGGCAAGCGACAATTTATGTCAATGTTTTTCTTTCATAGAAACATTTCATGAATCCTCGAAGGAAGAAGATTATCTTGAAAAGGAAAAGAATAATAGAAAATGTTCAGATTTGGGCATTATCTAAAATTAAATGTGCTTTAGAAAATGCATGTTGGATTTATCTCCCAAACATTTTGAATTGGTTTTGCAATGTAAATACTAATACTAGTTAATATTATCAAATGCATAAAATTTTGAATAGCATTGGATAGCATTTGAAACATCTATAATATTTGAAATAAAAATATGAAGTCTAAAATACTTTAGTGAACAATTACATACGAGGTAAATAAATTAAAGTAAATAATATTCTTAATTTGATAATTATGTACTAATGTCTGGTTCCACGTGTGTCTAACACCAGGCTTCAGGGTACTAAGAGCAAAGGACTTTGTGTTTGTGGCCTTTAGTTTTAAGGACAACCTGAGCTAGCTATACCAAGATGGGTTTGGGGGATATGAGAATCAATTTGAGAATCATTTGGTGTCCTTGGATATCTATTCAATGTTATTTCTTCTATATCATTTATGAATGATTTATCTTTATGTCCACAATGCCTACATTCATTGCTTATAATGATGAAACAGAGTTTTGATTTGTGTATAGTAATGCAAGGGTGTGTATGTATGCACATTTATGTACATATTACTCCAGGCCACAGAAGAACCTTGTCACTGACCATCAAAACCCTGCAGTCACTTCCCTAAAAGAAACTGTCATTGCTTATTGCTACACAGGTGTCAGAGGAGAATTGCCACAGAATTTGGGAATGAGTTAGGAGATCTGGGCTCATATTATGAGGTTTGCTTACTTGGGTCATATATGAAAGAGGGGACATGTTAAGATAGGAAAGCTTGGTAATCTTTATATAGGAAGCAGAAAGAATGGAGATGGGCAAAATCTGCTGTGACAAGAAGTGGGGGAAAGTACTCACGTTAGAAGAGAATATTTGTCTTATCTTTTCTGTAGTTTGCCTTGAGTTCCATGTCTTGTTAGTTTAAATACAGTTATGTAGAGTTTGTTTTTTGTCTTGTTCATTATGGCTACAGAAGACTTCAAGTGACTTTGTTGATTATTTAAGTGGCAACTACCATAACCCATCTGTGCAGACTACTGGCTTAGTGCCACTCCCCTCTCGGCACACATGCTTTCAGTGTGTTTTGTTTGTTCTCACATTATAGGTCTAGGCAGTCCTGTTGTTTGACACACAGGAGAATCCCAATCACTGACTCTTTACTCTGTGATTAGAGAGCCAACAATCTGAAAACAGTGGAATAGACCACAGACATGTAGATCCATTTTACATTTCTTCTTAGATCAGCATATTAAACATGGGGAAAACAAAGACAGATAAACACTGCAAAGCTCAGTCTGGTTTACTTGGTAGGGTGATTGCTTTTGTCTCTGCAATTAGTGCAGTGGGGTTTCTCTCCTTCTAGTCTCTTCAGTGTAGCAGGAGGAGCTATCATGAATACCAAATTCAGTGAGGTTTGCATTTCTTTTGAGACAGTTCTTTGGGTGATATCTACTGTGAAGGTTCAGTAAATAAAACATTATCAGTGTGTCCACATAGATTTCTTTCCCAAGAATGAAGTGTTCTTATAATATATGATAGGCAGTATCCCTATCATATAGGCAAGTAGAGGCAATATCAGCACCAACTATGGGCTTGTTGAAAATTTAAATTTTGAAGCCACCCTTGAATTTACTCAAGTTGTGGTCAGATTTCTCTCTTTGAATTAGCATGTTAGCCTAGTTGAGTCTGATGTTAGGTAAAAGGTGAGAATTGACAATATAGATTTTATTCCCTGACCACATATGAAATATCCTCCAGAGGGAAGAGGACTTGAAAACTACAGTGACATCGCAGGCCTTACTCAGCTGCCATTAGAATCTCAGAGCATGAGCCATGCTTAACATTTAAAAAAAAAGTTCTCTTAATATTTCAATGTGCAGACAGGTTGAAGAACCTCTATTCTGTGTATGTGGGTGAAGGCAAAGACAGCACTAAAGCTTTCTTCTCTCTTCCATTAATCCTCAGAGCTGTTGCTCTCCTTTGGGGAATAATTTTGAGCAGCTGTTGAAGTTGAAAATGAATGTAATATAAAATGTAGCAATTCTGTTTTGAAGGATGCACTGTATCAAATGTATTAGTGTACCCAGTGCAGTCTCCATAAGACTTGATTTCACCAAGATTCGCAATAGGAACAGATTTAAATATGATAGAGTCCACAGCTGAGGGGCAGATAAATTGTATAGTACTCATAGGATTCTGTACAAGCCTGTAGTTGAAATAGACTATATAAGCTATCTCAGGATAAATCTAAAAAAATATAATGACACTGAACACAGCAAGCATGGAAAATGCTCCGTACAACTTTAGTAAATCTCCAAATGCATACCAGAATTATGTTGTATCTTGTTATCTGTACAATGCATTGTGTAGTAAAATTTAAAGCAAGTACATGGATGATTTGTACAGCGTCAATAAAGCACTCTCCTGTGGGAAAGGGAAAGGGATAAAATTCTGTGATTTTTAGAAATGTCTTTAATGTTTTATTTCACTAAGGCATAAATAAAGCACATATAACAAAGCATTACATTTTTAAATGACTCTGGGGATTGCTGCTTGGAATTCTAGGATTACTCGCCCCATCCATTCTGCTGCCAACACCACTAACCTGTGCTCATTCGCTTTAAAACAGAGTTTTGTCAATTCTTCATTGACCACAGAATAGGCATTTAAATAACATCTTTAGAAGATGTTATGTTACTCATCTTGCAATGAGTGAACTGTTTCTGAGGACACATGCACAGTTGTCCAAATACCATATATTGCACATAGATAACAGAATAAATGCTTTCACAATATCCAGTGTGGGATACTATGAGTTTAGTGGACTTACAGAGCATCAGTGAGGGGTTATTTATAGAAGTGTGGTGACCCATTACTACTGCATCACCATAAAGTTCCTCTCCATTATGGATAATGACTTCCTTGAAATTGCTTTATAAAGTCTTCCTTTTAGTCAGCCTTCAACTTCTCACAAACTTAGCATCTCCTTAGGGCACCTGGAGAGGAGGAGGGACAGGGAGTGATGATTGGAAACACAGATGGGTTTCCCGTGCCTCTTTTTGTCTTTTTATTTTTTTTTTCTAGGAAGTGTTAACAGTTCCATAACCATCACCATAGACCTAGCTGTCACTTTGCTGGTCTGTTCAATTAGTTACCATAGCAACCAGGGCAAGGTAATCTGTATTCCAAAATGGCTAAGGGAGGATTATGTTATACATGAATAAAAAGCCATACAGCAACAACTTAATACCCAGGGAAACAAAATAAAACAAAAACTAGAAGCTAAATGGTAGTTATTATTATTTCTGGATTTCTACATGAGATGGAAAATAAAGTCAGAACCTTCGTGCTACGGGGCTTGCTGGATGACAGTGCCTTTCTTCTTGTCTGTAAATTGTGATTCTTTCTCTAAAATTCTCCATCGCTGCTAACACACAGTGATATCAGGTAGAGCCCTGCTCTACGCTGCTCTGTAGTGTGTAAAACAGTGGATTTTCAGGTCATACCTTGCCCTCAGAAACTCCAATTTGCAAGTAGATTTTAAATCCATTTTGAGAGAGGAAGATTGAGCTCCTGGACAAGTGAACCCCACTACTCCACCAGGCACCATCCACACAACTGTAAACAGGAATGATGGCACCTTATATATTTATCAAGATGAGTTGAAACTGAAAGGTCACATGATCATATACAAGTCCGACCAGGGAATCTAGACCCAAGAAATTGTCAGATATGCCAGACTGGTAAAAGGGACTTACTAACTCCCTTACCTGGGCTCCATAAATTTCTGTTAACTAACTCTGCAATAAAATGGCCCCATATCAAGTTATTATCTGATCCTTGTGATGTGTGCAAAGGAACAAAAGGTAGGGAGTTCACGGCTGTCCTTTGAGCATTAGCTTGGCTGTTGATTCAAACTCTTCCACTGTTGCATGCCCATCTGCCTGCTCACCCATCTGGACTGGAATCTATCCTGCTCTGAGTCAGTCCTCTTCTGTTCTGTGTAGTCACTACATCTTCACTCTCGCGGCCTCGTTGAGTTTGATTCTAGGTTCATTATCTTATAAACATAAAGTCTATTTGTATTTCTCCCAGTCCATTTCTGAAACCTCTTGAACTTTGCTGCAGGCTCTTTAACATGTGTTTATTTTATAAACTGCACATATGCTCATATGGATTTACTATATAAGTTATGTTATATGATATGAGAGTTAGTAATAAAGTCAGAATAGACAGTCTACATTTGCCTCTGCTAGACTGCCACAGTAAGCAGGATTAGCTGCAAATTATTGCCATCAAAACTTCTAGACCTTGTGAGTTAAAAATTCTGATGTTGTGGAAAGACGTAAAATCATTCGTCTGTGTTTCTGCCATGATATGCTTATGCCGTACCTTAAAAGAACTTAGTTTTCCACCTAACGAACTCACCCTGAAATTTAAATACAACTTTCCACAACTGCTCTTCCAACTTTTTAATCTTTGAGAACAAGTCAAAATTAACTCTCATGCAGTGCTTTAGATTGGGGATGGGGCAGATCCCAAAGAATCAATCATCCGTGGGCACAGCCACTCTGAGTTCTGTGCCTTTTAGTTTTACTCTACCAAAGTTTAAGGAAGATTGAAGATTCAGCCACTCATTCCTTTTTTGAAGTGTTAAACCATTACTAACCAGCATAGGGTATATAATTCTTTGCACACTTATGTATGAATCTAAATTGAAGCATCTATATGCTTTGATGGTCTTCAAATTTCTGCAAATTAAAATAACCATTTCTCTGAGAGACAACAAAATGTTAGTTTTATTCTGACCAATATAATTTGTTCTGTTAAGTTTTAACATAATAGCTGTGTATTGTGGATCAACAATAATAGATATGTCACAATGTGAGTTATATGTGGGACAGTCACAGACATATATTTAATTACTTATTTGAAAATTTGTTTTATATATATATATATATATATGTGTGTGTGTGTGTGTACGTGTGTGTGTACGTGTGTGTGTATACCAGCCATCATACAATCAAAATCAAACAACAGTGAAATAATATGGCTTTCTATGTCATGTTATTCACAATATAAAGATGTGGTATGTGCATAAATGAAACCAATTCATCACATAATCAAATGTGTATTTCTTTCTCTATGGCCTAGTTCTTGTTCATCTATCTCCACCTGTATTCAAGAGGAGCCATCTCATCAAAAGATTGAAATGATCATCTTTTCTTCAGTGCATTTGAGGAGCTTTTGCACTGGAGGTTTTGCACTCACAACTTTGCAGTGGAACTTGTAGTGATCTCCTGATGTGGCTTTTCAGAGATAAGCCATGATTATCTTATCATGGTAAATATACAGATGACTTTCCAGGCATGAAAAATATAACTAAGTGAAATAGCATGTAGCAATCATGAAAAGATGAGTAAGAACAGTTGTAGAGTATTACGAGAGGCCAGAATGTTAGCAATTTACTTGGAGTGATTTTCTATTTTGAAAATTAGAACATCATCAAGCTTCTGAATTATTTAAGGATTTACATTTAATCATCTCTATAAGAAAACTTCAGCTGGAATTTAATCAGTGTAATTAAGCAACGAGGGTTATAGTTAAGAAAAGCGACCCACCTAAATGAGGTTACAAAAACCTTCAGATAGAAGACCGGTAATGCAAGAGCAAGCCTGCATCCAGCTTGGCTTTGAGCATGCAAGGCCCAGAGAAAGTGTCTTTTTGCCTATATGTCTATATGTACAACTCAAATGAATAAAACCTGTATTTAGATAACGAAGATATAAAAAGTACTTAATCAAGTCTCTTGGAGAGAGTATTTTGCCACGTCCAGGCAGCACCTCCTCTCTTCAAGTGCAGTAGCCAACTTTTTTTTTGTTGTTGTTCTTTATCGTCTAATCTGTCATTTTCGACTAATCTCATTTCTCCCACCAAAAATAGCAGTGCTATTTTTTTCTTTGACGTTATGGCTCTTGGGGACACATTTAGCTTACGAATATAGATCGTTCTGCCTCTAAAGTTCTCTCTCGTTTATGTAGTGCAGGTTCCACCATTAGTCATAATTCTGTACCATCCATCATAAGTGTGGCTTCGAATGATAGCCTCACTGCTGTTATTCCACATCGTTGATATTAAGTATACATGCAAGTCTTGGCCAGACAATCAGCAAAGCTATAAATGATTATCTGCTTTCTGGTCATTTTCTGTCTAGTGCTCATCATTTTGTAGTGTCTACATAGAATGGTATCTTTCTGAACTCCAGTAAATTTTGGCACTACAAATTCCTTCGAAGTGAGTGATCACTCTGTTTTTCATGTACTGACAACAGTGTGGAGTAAGGGGAAAAGAAGTGTAGACGTAGTGAAATGATGTCATGTGTTTAGCATAGTTTATCACTCTTCACAAATAAAAAAAGGGTGGGAAGGTGGATATAGGAGAAATGACTCTTTTACAAATTCTGCAATTCTTGGTTCTACAGACTAGAGGTGGTTTAAGAATTCATGTGGTAGCCCAGAAAGGAAGTAGATGGCTCATAGATTTTCATACGTATTTAAGCCCCTGGTAACTTGTGGGATGTCGAAGTCCTCTAAAGTAGTGCTATTAAAACATCTTTAATCTAAAATGAAAATCACTATGATCAGCAAGATGACATCATTCTACAAAGAAATACCCTGTGATCCATCAAATAAACATCACATTTACCACCAAAAGCAATCTTCTTAGAAACAGAGCTCTCTAGTTGGCTCCAAAGTCATGAATTCCAAAGTTCCAAGGGGTACCTGGTTCAACCCATGGAGGAAGGGATGTGGGGAATGACAGGGAAAGGACCAAGAGTAGGTGTCAAGGGAAGAACTGATCAAAAACTACATAGACAGAAGTCTGCTCTCTGGGTGCCCTCCTGGGTGGCATCATTGTCCCTGGCAAGACCCTCTCATCAAACAACAATAACAAAAAAGGTGTTTTATTAAAAGGCCAAGATCTTGGGGTATCTTGTGGCAAAGGTCCCACTTTCTCACCCAAATGGTAACATTTAGGTTTGAAATATTTCAGACAGATGGTACTGGAGGTTTCAAAATTATAATGAGGAAAGAGAAGGTATTTCTAGTTATTACATGAGGTGAAAGTGTGGGCCAGTCTACACTATCTCAGATACAGGGAAGAATTTT
Source organism: Alexandromys fortis (assembly GCF_014885135.2). Taxonomy (NCBI): domain Eukaryota; kingdom Metazoa; phylum Chordata; class Mammalia; order Rodentia; family Cricetidae; genus Alexandromys; species Alexandromys fortis. The sequence continues at coordinate 2,764,755 of NW_026067913.1, read as the reverse complement.
GGAGGAGAAACAACTATAAGGTAATTATAATGTTTCATTTTCATGAGATGGATTATTACTAGATCCAGGCATAAAGAAATTTATAATGGATTTTAATCAGTCAGCTCTGGGGCCTATTTCTAAGGAGCTTTGAGACAACATTTACTGTCAACTGGACACTATTTTTTGAGGATGCATGTGCTGTACTGTTTTCTAACTTCTGAGTTACTAGCCTAGTTCCTCTCTGAGAAGTTTACTCCAAGAGGAACTAGCCTTATATTCTTTTCAGATTATTAGTAATTTGTCCTTTCTCAGATACAGATTTTTGGTTTGGTTTGATTATTATTTTTTTTTGAGACATTTTGGTTGTGTAGGTCAGGCTGGCCTCAAAATCACCATTCTTCTTCCTTTCTCTTGTTCATATTATAAGCAATAGGTGCCATGCTCAACTTTTCATTCTCTTTTAAAATTCAAAATATTAAGAGTAGTGATGGGAGGACTCTGTCTGAAACCTGGGAACGATGGATGCTCAGGGAATCCCCAAAGCAACAGTTAAGTAGAGCTATTTATGAGAACAGCTGCTGGGAACTTCCTTGTGCTTATTAATGAGTCATTTCCTTTCTAATCTTAGTCAATAGCAAAAGTTTGTTGATTCGAAAGTAGAATGTGAGTCTCTTCTTTGAAAACAGACACTGAGTTGGCGTGTTACAGGAGATCTACCTAGGGCCTTAGCAGAACCTCAAGGCACTGTCCCAAATTAAAATGTCACAAAGTATAAAGAACTGGGGATGCAGCTCGGTGCTATGACACTTGCCTAGAGTGTAGGAGGTGCTTAAACAAGAAAAAATGAAGGAGGAAAGAAGAGGCTGTGGGGAAGAGGAGGTGGGGAGGTAAAGGGAAACAATGTGGAATTTATGAAAAGTATACACACACACACACAGATACACAAACACAGACACACAGGCATGCGTGCGCGTGCGCACACGCACAACACAGACACACAAAACAAAATAAAACCCATCATTGTATGTTCTGTCCTACTGGTGAAGAGCAATGTCCTCTTTAAGACTCAATCATGAGTCTGAATCCTCTAGTTCTAACTCACCAAAGAGCCCATCAAGCTCTCTGACTCCCTGCTCAGCTTCTGAGGAACCAAAGACTTACATGTGATACTGTAGTTTCTGTCGCTCAGTCCTTAGGTCCATTGTGCTTTACTAGAATTAAAGTTAAAACAAAATTGAAATCCAATTTTTCAGACATTTTCTGAAACAACTGGATTCTCAAACCTAAATGAAATTTTATAGAAAAAAACATATACTAGAAAAGGAGTGATATTAAGCCAAACTCTTTTTTCCCCCCAAAGATAAAATGTGTCCGAATTGAAATCAATTTCAGGAGGTATCAAGGAAAATAGAATTCCACCTATTAAATGAGTGCAAAGAAAGGATAATTTACACAATAAAATTTCTGCCTTTGTATTGATGTGCTTAGACTCAGATACAACAGGCTAGGAAAGGTTCAGACAGAACTAATTTGAATGAGGTTTTGCATTCCCTGCATGAATTATTCATGAAACAAACAGCTCTCGTCAATTCGCATCTGCCTTGGAAATGCTGTAAAACATAAAAGTTTTTAGTGTATGTTTGCTCTTTAGGTATTAATAGCTATTACATTTTCTATATTTCAAAATACAGCCTTTAATAAGAGAAATCTGTGTGTATGATAAGCAAGTCTTTTTGTCCATGTTTTAGCACTTAGAGAAACGCCTTCATCTTTATATATGTATTTTCAATGAAATTTTGTTTTGAAATATGTCACTATGGCGATGGTGATTGTGATCAGAGGCAGGGTCTCATTGTGTACTTTGGGTGACCTTGCAATGCAATCTTTCTGCCTTAGCCTCAGGAGTAACATGGTTGCATGAATGAATCACCAAGGCAGCTGTGAAATAATATTTTTTTTTCTTTACAGAAAAAAAGTTAAAAGACAGAACATAGATGTCAATATAAAGATGTATTTTTAATTTTTAATTTTTATTTTTTTACCCCTTTACTAATATTACACATTTCTACTATACATTTGATAAACTAAAAACCTCACTTTGGCATCTCATTCTTTTTAAATTCTTCTCTTACATATTACACCCCAACTGCAGTTGCAACACCTCACTTTTATCTAAGCTGCACACTTACTTTCAGTTTCTCGGGTACCTTAGCTACCTTCTTTTCCATTCCAGAAGCCAATACAAAGTGCTACATTGAAATTAAACATCATGTGCATCTGATCAGTGGCAATCTCTCTATCTTTTCATGTTATGTGTACCCCTCTGTGTCTGGAGGAGTCCTGGCAAATATCTGCAGCATATTTGTGATTCTGTTACACTGAGTTTATGTGCTCTTAGGAAGAGCACCAATGAAAAAAATCCTCATCGCCCCATTGTACCAGGAGATACCTGATGGCCAGGATACCACTGAAAATAAGTTTCATGATTTGCTGAAGGCGTGCCTAGCTCTTCATCTTTTTACCTCTACGTATCTGTCATTGGGTGTGAGTTTCTAAGCCTGGCTCAATTTCAACTGTGTGTGTGTGTGTGTGTGTGTGTGTGTGTGTGTGCATATGTGTGTGTGTATGTGTGTTGTGTGTGTCATCTGTGCACGAGTTTCTGTGCCTCTATGAGGTAATGCGCTTGTTAAATGGGTTCTTAGATGAGAGAAAAGGTCCCCACTGACTGCCCAGTTAGCTATTTAGTAATTTACTAACTTTAGAATGGATTTGTTCACACATATACTCTTCATTATCATTAACTGTACTATTTCTCTAGTTTCTCCTATTGTCCCAGCTTTGGTCCTAGAGTACCCTCGATGGTTGTGTTCTTTGTCCATGCTCACTTTTTCAACCCTTAGTATTTTGAGCATGTTTATACTTCCTGGTTTTCCAAGTCTTCTATGATTATTTTGAACAGACCCTTCTTCACCGAACAGTGGTTTCTTTTGCTAGAAAATGATGTCTAGAAGCTAACATCTAGACCCTGGGTGTGTTTGCTGCTCGAATGTCTCTGTTTCTGGGTAGACCTTACACATAAAGGTTGCTAATATGCTTAGCAAGGTTAATAATATATGTGAAAACCACACCTTACTTATTTTGCTATCTGTCTATATTGTAATATTACTTCATGCTGGAAGCTTTGAATACTTCAGTACTGCAGGATTAATTCTAACTTTTTTTCTTTTCTGAGGTTCCCTCTCACACTCAAGCATAGTTTCCTTCCTCATAAGCAGAAATGAGCAAAATATAGTTTATTTTTAAATTTTGTTCCCATTCCTTTTTATCTTTGAATTTTTTGTGCAACCTGTGTGTAGCATATTTAATTGCTCAGAACATAAGTTGTCTTAACAATATAATACCCATCTAGCCCTCAAATTGATCATATGATATTCACATGTACCCTGTTAATTTTGAATATTTCATCATTAATATTTGTGCCAACTCTGCTTTGCATGCCAGTGAAGACCACAAGAAGGGCTAGGAATAATGGTGGCTGAATAATCGAACTTAATAAAATGATCCCCCTGTGGCCTCTCGTTCTCTGAAGCTGTAGATCTGCAGGACTCAAGCAGAGTGGCCCACAGGAACTACTTAGGAGTTTTAAAAAATGCTAATGCTTGGTTCTCTGCTCAAGAGAGGCAGATTTATTTCTTGTGGGAACTATGGGACATTTAAAAACTGCCCAGGATTCTGATGTGGAGCCAAGTTAAAGAGTTCTCTTCCCTGGTCTAAGCTGAGGCTCATAGCATCTTAGAGCAGCCTTATTTTTTGAATGAATATAATCCATGCTAAATAATTGGAAAAACACTATATATATACATATATATATCTTCAGAAAATGGAGCATTTTGTATTGTTATGTCATTGTAGCTGCTATAATATAGAAAAGTAAATAGTAGTTTGACAAAATCATAATCTGAAATCTTTAAAATTATATTTGCATGGTGTGTATGTGTGTGCGTGTCTCTGTGTCTGTGTTGGTGGATATGCATATGTGAGTATGTGAAAGCCATAGTACTACCTGAGATATTCTCAGGAGACATCCTCATGGTCTTTTTTGTGACTTGGTCTTTTATAGACCTGGATCTCCTTTGTCAATGCTGGGATTACAAGCAAATGTACCATGCTCAGCTATTATACCAGGCTTCTTACTGAGATAGCTCTCCAGTCCTTGTAATTTATAAAGATTTCAACGCATCAATATAACAGAAGAAAATATGTCAGTATCTTTTCTTCCCTATTTATTTTCATGGCTTGGAGCACATCTCTACCTTGATACTTAGGATATTTCATGGTCTACTGTGAAAGCCTTAGACACATCTTCACAGCTCACTTTGAATTAAACAATGTATTCTAGCTTTAATCAGTGACTTAGAGCAGGAAATGCAAAATGCTTTTATGATTTACCCAGTTTAATAAACCCACTACAGAAGTGGGTGATGCTCTGTAAGTTTTAGTGTTCAGCTGCAACCTGAATGTTTGAACTCAAAAAGTTCCAGTGGTATGTATTAAAGTTACACATTTCTTATAAAAGGATGTGTTGTTTTCGTAAGTAGAAGGAAACGAATGGACACTGGAGTGAGATTTCCTTATCACAGATTTTTAAATATGAGTTCTATGATCTGTATTTTTTTTAAAAAAAGTTAAATTAAAATTTTAGGTTTGTATTCATTTAATCATTAACTTGGAAGCTAATTGTTCATGAAAAATAAAAATTTAGGATAACAGTTATTCTACAACTGTTTTATAAAGCTCAAAGACACATTACTTTGCATTACTTTTAACTGAGGAGATATTAAGATACACTGATAGATTTAATGATTCCAAATACAGAAATGACTGCTTTATTCTGGAATTAATTTTCTATGGTCATCTTCTGTAGCACCTTCACATAAAATTTTTATGGAAACAATCATTTCAAAGTATGATGGGCTGGCTTCTGAGTGGGAGCATCCTATGGTGACAAATTTTGATTGTAAAACTGTTGGCGTTTAGAAATATTTGGGAGAAAAATATTTCGATGTGTCTGTAGGGTATTTTCAGATAGGTTAAATGGAAGTGGGAACACCCATCCTGAATGTGGCTGGCATTATTCCATGGGCTGGTGTCCTAGGCTAAATAAAAAGGAGAAAGGTGAACTAAATACCACCATTTATCACCCCGTGCTCCTGACTGCAGACTCGGTGTGACCTGTCACCTGCTGTTCCCGCTGCTATGACTTCCTACTCAAACAGACTGCACTCTCAAACTGTGAAGGAAAATAAGTCTGTTCTTCCTCATGAGGTTTTGTCTGACACTTTTAGCTCAGCAATGATCAAAGTCACAAACGCCTGTCTGTGAGGAAGCATGTCACAGTCTTCAGGTAGACACTAAAAGGCTTGCAATAACATACCCCAGAATTCCCAAATGCCACTGGTACTATTTTCATCCAGCTAGACCAGGTCACAAGTGTGGAAAATCAGATGCCAACTGAAAATGTGAGCAGTGTTATGTGGGATTGGCAGAAAAACATTGAAGGTGACTATAGTTGACACTGTATACCATCAGAAACTTGATTCAACTGTGAACAAAATAAAATTGGTCTTTAAACTTTTCCTGTAATTTGTTAGCCACACAAGAATGTGCTTGAGAGTATAATGGACACCAAATATGAAGGCGTTGGAATATCACAAGAAAGAATTTGTTGTGCATGTATGTGTGTGTTTCATAATTTACCACCAGCTCTTACTGAAGCTTCAGTAGTCTTCCTTGTGATTCTGACAATTGTCCTTTGACTATTGGATTACTCCCAGGCTCAGCCTTTAGGGGGACTATTAGGAAGCCCAGCATTGGCAACAAAGAATGGTTGTGATCCTATTATCTCAGCAGAGCCTTAATAGCAGCAATTTCTAATTCTAAGGTTGACTTTCTATATTCCCTGTATTATGTTTGTTCGTCATGATGCAAACATCTAAAGAGGTATCTTTCTGGAGACACAGGCTGAATTATTAAAGGTCCCTATATGCTTTCATACTTTAATATGCTCAGAATCTTCCCTTTGCTCTCTTGACTTCAGAGGTGTGTACTATTTTTGTCAATTCTCTAATAGTTTTTCAACCAACATTCTAACCTAAATTAGTCCGCAGCATGACTGTAAGGTTCTGTTCTCTTATTTTCCTGGCCGTGATGCAGACAATTATCTTATGTAGCTGACATATCTGCCTGGCATGAAAAGAGAGTATCAGTTTGAAAGTTATCTTCCTGGTAAAAATATTGTGCTTGGCACCACAAAGCTTTAAAAAGAAGAATTCTAGGAACACTTTCATGTGTCATAGAATGAACTTGACAATTCAAAGTGTTGCCTAAATGAATAGGTCTATTTCTTTACCCACTATGCAGTCAAAGATCAACTTGAACTTCCTCTCCTCTTGCCGTTACCTCTAAAATGCTGGGACTATAGGATTGCACCATCTCATCCATTACATAAAATGCTGAGAATGGACTCAGGACCTTATGTATACTAAGCAAGCAATTTACCAACTGAGTTTTATTTTGTTATAGCTTAATTAACATAGTTTCTGTGATGGTTAATTTTCTTTTTTTTTAAATAATTTTTTATTTCATGTGCATTCATGTTTTGCCTGCCTGCGCATCTGTGTGCAGGTGTCAGATCTGAAACTGGAGTTACAGGCATATGAGCTACCATGTAGGCGCTGGGAATGGAGCTGGGGTCCTCTCGGAAGAGCAGCCAGTGCTCTTAACCACTGAGCCTTCTCTCCAGTCCCTATGATGGTTAATTTTCATTGTCAACTTGAGTGGATTTGGAAATCACTGTAGGAACTGTCCCTTATTTGTCTATGAGGGTTTTGAACAGGACATGAAGCTCTACCCTGAGTGTTGTGGACAAGACAAGACAATTCTCTGGGCTGGATAGTAGACTGAATAAAATAAAAAACAAGTATATATATATATAATTTTATTATATATATATATATATGTGTGTGTATAAGTGTGCATATATATAGTGTTGTATGTATGTATCTGTGTGTGTTAAATATGTATAAAAATGTCAGATTGTGCTATTGTCTATATACAATCATTTGCACTTTTCTCACACTTTGTTTATATATTAAAGAGGATATTTGATATAATGAACTGATGTGCAATCTACGAAAGAACTGACATATGTCAGTACAAATGATGGGAAAAGCAAACAAATATAAAACAGGACATTGGCTTAAGGAATAATATTTCATATGGAAACCATGTCATAGATAGTTTATTATTCAAGCCACATTTGTGATCTAAGCAAGGGCAGTGTTGTCCTGTAAACTTAATTATTCTAGTATAGGGGACCATGAGAAACTAAGAAACTAAAAGTGGAACTATTAATGTTGAAAAACCATGGGATAAAACCGGACTCTCTGAATATGGCGGACAATGAGGGCTGCTGAGAAGCCAAGGACAATGCCACTGGGTTTTGATCCTACTTCATGTTCTGGCTTTGTGGGAGCCTAGCCAGTTTGGATGTCCACCTTCCTAGACCAAGATGGAGCGGGGAGGACTTTGGACTTTCCACAGGGCAGGGAACCCTGACTGCCCCTCAGACTGGAGAGGGAGGGGGAGAGGAGTGGGGGGGAGGGGGAGAGGAGAGGGAGGATGGGGGAAAAGGGAGACGGGGAGGGAAATGGGAGGCGAGGAGGAGGCGGAAATCTTTTTTTTTTCAATAAAAAAATTATATTTAAAAAAATCATGGGAAAAAAGTCTTTAAAGTCAGATTTATGAATGTATTTCTTAATAAGCACCTCTATAAAGCATCACCTCACCCTCTCAAACATTTTCTGCATGTCTTTTTTGCAACCCACAAAATCCATGGATTTTATTGGTAGATATTTTCATCTATAGGATTTTATCCCAATTTAAGCTTTTCCTGTTGCTTTGCCTTCCCTTCCACTCTTTTCAACAAGAAAGCACACTCCGGTGATTGTCAGAAAGGCCAGTTGAAGGGGCTGCCATTTTTCTTCCTTCTTCTATAGAGCTAAACCGATACTGCAGTTACCCAGAAACTATATCTTTTGATGGTTCTTTTATGAAAAGTGCTAGATTTCTTTCATGTGAAGTATGTTTATTTAAAAGCATTTAAAATTGATATTGTCAGAGGTCCTGCTGCTAGAGCCTGGCACTTCATTATTCCAGGGCAGCCGGGCCCTCCTGGGTTCCATATCAGATGGCAGCAGCGGGAGGCAGAGGGGCATAATTTGAAAAATAGAATCTAATGATTTTGTTTTTTTCAGTCAGCAGGAGGAGGGCTCCCGACAGATGCACAAGCCTGTGCCGGCAAAGGTGTAGGTGATCTGTCACACATCATTAGAAACCTGGGGGAATACAGGCTAGGATTTGAGAGAGATTAAATAATACGCAGGGATAAAAAAAGGCATTTTATAGAGATAAAAGGAGAAAATATATGAAAGAAAAGAAAAAGCAATAGTTGGATAAAGGGGGATAGCAGTTCAGAGAATAGCATGCCTAATTTGGTAATGTCCGTCGGCTATGCTTCCTTTTCATTTTATGTTTTGGTTATTAAGGTGAGCCGTTTTCATATGTGCTTTTTTTGATGTCTTTTGGTGACAAATGAGAGCATATTTGTTGAGACTGAAAAACTATTATTCATCCTAACATTAGTCATATACTATTAGATACATTCTTACTAAAATTTACCATCCATCTATGCCACATAGGACTGATGACAATATATTTATCAATAAATTCTATATTTTTAAAAAAATCTGTATTTTAGTAATTGAGGGTGCTTTCAGTATTTTCTTGGCTAGCAAGGAGTTGTGGGAGGGACTCAATGCAGAAATTAAGACAGCCCATTCTTAGCCTGATTGGTAGCAGCTTGGGAAGACATTGGGCTGATAGGTAGCAGCTTAGGAAGTTGTTGAGAAAGTGTCTCTTCAAGCCTAGTTCCCAAGAAACATCCCCATCTTGTGCTGAGATGGGAGTCCTGCTGTTTCTGCCAACCGGGCATCTTAGAAGCTTCCGTACTCAGATTGGCTCACTTTCTTGGTCATGAGCTTACCTACAGCTATGACTCACATATTCAAATCTTCAAACTTCAAACTAAACTCAAATTTAGTCATCTTGGGTCTTCATGAATGTCCAAGAACCTCTTCAACTTAATCAAAAATTAGTTTTGACAGGTTATTTATATTTCTTTCAAAATGGTTCCCGCAAAAGAGAAGTAATTCCCAATTCTTTCTTTGTTCAATTAAGTTTGTTTCTTGATAATTTGATACACATGTATGACACGATTTGGTTACTCTCTGTCTGCACCTTCTCTTACCTCTAACCTGCACCATCAACAACCCTACCCCACCAGCATCCAAATCAGAAAAAAAAAAAAAAACTAGATTCATACCTTATGACAGGTTCTTCTGTGTCACCATTAGAGTTAGAATTTTCCATTAGAGCATACTGGGATCACGAGTGGAAATACAACTCTCCATGAATCCAGAAGTAGTTAATAGTTCAATGGTGAGGATTAGGGCCTCTGAGGCATCCCTCCATCCATGTCTGACTGTTAATTGCACACTCTTGCACAGAACAGCCCACAGCCCAGTTATCTGCAGCTGCTTTGAGTTGCTGGCTACAGTGGCTGGGTCTTGTCCAGATGATGGAGTTTTTACAGCTCCTCTCCTTGCTCTTCTTATATTCTTCTTGCTTTTATATTCTTTCTGTTCCACCTCAGTTTTTCCTGATCCTTAGAGGAGATGGCACTAAAAGCTTTCTTTTCTTTCTTTCTTTCTTTCTTTCTTTCTTTCTTTCTTTCTTTCTTTCTTTCTTTCTTTCTTTCATTTTTTTATACAGGCTGCTCATGCGTGCTTCTGCACTGCCAGGGCATAAACTTCATTGTCCTTCACATACAGTGATAATTTATATGTAAAGTAGCATATATAATGTTTTGGTTGCATTCACTATCTAGGCACTAGGGTCAGTATGGTTTGGGGGGGCACTGTCCAAACTCTAGGAGACCCACAAGATGTTGGGATCAGTGTGCTCATCCACCGCACAGGCCCTGCGACTAAAAGCTTTCTTAAACATGAGTATTCATTCACGCTTATTTTCAGCACCTTTTGCAACCTTGAGTTTCTGCATTCATTATAAATGAAGGCCTCTTTTAGTAAGGTTAACAGTAGTAGTTGCCTATAGGTGTAGATCTAAGTATTTAGAAGGCATTTTGACATTGTGCTGATTAAACTAAGCAATGTTATTTAGTTGTCCCCTGGGACCTACGACCTTCTATGTCATGGATTTTTGACAAGTTTTACAGCATCAGTAATGTTTTCCTTACTATGGAATTGGTCTCAAATCCAACCAGAGAGGCTGGCTAACGCCATACTAGTAATGTCATTATTACAAGAGAGTGGGCACTATTTGTACAGCACATGGATCTTATCATTTACATGGCCTACAACTGAATAAGACAACTGATGCTCTTTGTTTCTCCCAGGAGCCTGAATATCACTGTCTCAAACTATGTATTTCAGTAAATACATTATTGTGTTTACAATAAAAATGTATTGTCTCTCAATAATGAGAAATTTGTAATGGAAACAAAATAGCTTTTTAATATATAAGCCTTAGTGTTTACCATTTTTCCTCTTCTTCAAAAATAAAATCTAATTTTCAGAATTGTGAGGAGACAATTATAAAGTTTTTTTCGGAAAAAATTGAATCCTAGGCATTTATCTACATTCTGCTAACATAAGGATAATATCTTAGGAGACCAAAAAGGAAAAATATAATATTGTCGGAAGCTAATAAGCTATAATGAATATAAATATCCATGAGGAGAACAACTGAGCCTCACTGGAGCATGTAAAAGTCCAACTCTCTGTGGGTACTTGGAGTTTGTCCTTGTTTTTTTTTTTATATATTTTGATGACATTCAAATTCATAAATGGCATCACCTCACCATACTTTGCTTCATCACCAGCTTTCTGTGCCATTTAGCTTTATAACAGTGTTTCTAGCAATCTAAACTTTGAGGCATTTTTAGAGCATCATTAGTTTTATTATTCATGTCTTGTTACACATGTGAAAATTCAGTGGAAGGCAATCATAAAAAGAGGCAGAGTTTCAACCAAAATTTCTTTTGTGTACTTTTGTCTCTATTTAGGATAAGTCTAAGGGCATTTAAACGCACCTGTCACATTTAAATACTTAATGTCCCTTTATATAACACAGAAATGCTAGAATGCAAAAATAGATAATGCACCTGCTTTCTACCTCCAGAAAAATATTTTTTATGAAAATGTATTTTTCAAAAAGGTGGCTGGTTCAATATAATTATATTAAAATTGTTTTTCCATGTAATGATAATAGCAGTCATAATATACAATTTATGAAAAACTCATATCACACCTATAAAATGAATTGCATAAGGAAAAAAACCCAAACCTTCCTAAAAGTCAACTCAAACTTCACAGGAGATATAAAGCCATCAATTAATAAAATAGTTAAATAAATGGAAAGGGTATCCTGACTAAAGATGCTAATTGTTAGTTTTGGGCATATTCTTAGATAAGCCATAATACCCAATTTTATCAAAGTCTAATCAATGTATTCCTGTTAAAGAATTTGTAGATGTAGTTAGCATCTAGGGACTTTTCTTGGTAGTATGGGTGGGTCTTACCCAAATCAGGTTAAAATCATCCAGAGGAAAACAGATTCCTTGAGGAAGAATGAACAGTCCCTAAAGCCTGAGGTATTCTTCCTTGGAGAGGTCCAGGCCACTAACATGCTACATACATATCATTGCATATTTGCATGTCTGGGACACCAGTTTAGACTAAGTACAATACTCATCGTTGACACGTGGGCCTTGCTGTTCAGCTCTTGTCTGGTGTGCTCTCTGCCAATGTGCTAAGGCAGCAACACATTTGAACTGTTTCCTCTTTACCTTAATTTCCCCAGTTGCTTTATTTCCATTTTTGGGCCCAGGTTTTGTTATTCATTCTGACCTGTTTTGCATCTTCTATAAAATTGTTCAAGTTTTTTTTTCATCTGTTTATGTACGCTGTGTTTCTTTTTCTTGTTGCCACTGCTGTGATGCCTGGGAGAACTTGTTTTAAAAAAGGGAAGTGTAATTTACAACCACACCCAGGTCTCCTAATCTTATTGAGGGGAGTTTGTGATTTTTGCCCAGTTGGTATTCTCTTAAATAAACTTTGCTGTAGGTCATCAATAAAACTGGATATGTTTCTCCTTCCTTTTAAATTTTTGCACTGCAAACATGGCTACGATCAGAATAATACATTTTGTCAAGTTTTTTTTTAATCAATCTATGGTTTGAAGTTATGAAGTTTGTGTTTGTAGTTAGGTAATAATTAGAGTGAGAGTCTAAAGCTGTAGAGTAGTAGAGTATTGATACCTCTCATAGGCACATGTAACACCAAATCGTGTCAGCCCCTAACAGAACAGTTCCCTTTATCTGAATGTTGTGCCCTTACAATTCCAACTTTTTTTTTTATGTCTTCCTTGACGACATCATTTCAGTAAGAATAATTTGGGACTTTAGCTGCCACCATTTGAGGGACAACATCATATGAGCAAATTAGTTTATTGAGTGAATTCTTCTAAAAGTGAAAGAATAAAATTCATCATGTTTTAGTGGGCAACATTATTTGTATGCAGAACCCTTTAAACCAAATTTATATTAAACATCTTTCTCTTGCCTAAAATATTCCCTGGGCAAAGATAGTAAGCAATTAAGCAGAACAGACATAATCAACATAGGGAGCAAACCCTCCTCCGATCAAGTCCCCCCTCCTCATCCGCCCAAAGAGCAATCAGGGTTCCCAGTGGAGCCTTCTGCTCTTGTGTTCCAGGTTTTCCACATTTTTCTTCTGTGTTTCCAGCTTGTTTTACAGATGCTTCCACAACCCCCTTGTCTAAAGGTAGAGACATTTTTTAACATGTCTTCCAAGATCCCCAAATATCAGCTTCCTCTAAGACTTCTTCTGTACAATATAAACCTTGGACCACAGGATAACTAAAAGAGAGGATGAAGGATTTACTAATAAAAATGTCCAGGAATTATTTATAGCAGTATTTAGAATTTTCAGAGTATTAATGGCTTATTGCCAGTTGATCTGTATCAGGATACTAAATTCATACCAACAGAACTATTGCAGAGACTCTAAGGACCATACTGTTTGTAAGTACTTTTCACATTCTGTCTTCTCTACTATATTTAATTGTTACAGGGGACATTAAATTCCAAAACATGTCACTTCTTTAAAAAAATTATTGACAAGATGATGGAGGAAAATAGATTTATTTGCATCTGGGCCAACTCAAGAAGAGAAATTCTTGATTGTCTCTGTAGCCACGTTCTGTCTTCTAGGGGAGTGTTAGCACATCATATAGGTCACCTCCATTAAAAACATTTGTTGTTCTCCAGCGTGTGAGTTTTTAAAAAGTTTTATGCATGTATATATTATATGTTGAATCTATAAGCTTTCATATAACTTACTTTTTTCCACTCTTCCTCTTCCCAGTATTAATTCTCTTTGCCCCCTTATGCAGACATAAACCTTTACTTTTACTTTTAGGTATTACACACATACACACACAGACACAAACACACATGAGTTTGTGTATGTATATAAAATCATAGAGCCACATAATATGAAATCAAAGAATTTAAGTTTTAAAATGAAACAAAAAAATGATGATTTACGGCTATACATGATGGCCCACACCTATAATCTCACCACTTATTGTGGGTGTGGAAGACAGACAAACCACTCTGTGTGACTGGCAAGTCTGGGCTATGTAGAATGATCTTCATTCAAATAACAAAAGCCAAACTCACAAATCAAACAAACAAATATACAAAAAAAGGAACTGGAGACTCAGCACCTAAGAACTCTTGTAGCTTTAAAAAAAATGAAAAAAAGAAAAGAAAAACTACATTCACTTTCCTTTAAGCAAATGGTGACTTATAACCTTATCACATGTAAGTCAGGCCAATAGGATCTGACAAGTTTGGCCTCTTCAGGTACTAAAACATGTAGTACACACACATATATGCAGTCAAGCACTCATACATATAAAGGAAAAATACATATTTAAAATAAAATAGATATACCTTTGTAGCAAGGTACATCATTAGTTTATGACTTTGATAAATATATGTAAATTAAGAGTGAAGATGTCCAGACTTAATGCAACTCTTTGAGGGAAAAAAATTGAGATTCTTAGGTTCGATGATATATTACAAGCACTATTTGTAATAACAGTCAAAAATACATGACATTTAAATGTATCCTATTAAAACTGAAGAAAAGAAACTAAAGAAAGCAGAAGAGCGAAATATTTTAAGTACAGAAGTAAAAGGAAAAAGGTTACAATACAATTTCTGTTCAAAACATGTGGCACAGAGAAAAATGCTACATTTAAACTATTGAAATGAAATAAATAACCAACTGTATTTCTATATTCAAATTTATAAAGAAACAATATTTATCACTATCAAACAAAAAGCAGAAGGAATGTGAGGTCAGAAGACATTCTCTCAGTGAAGATAATTGTGTATTGAAGTTGTAATAGTATTGGCATACTACCAAACTTATAGAGTATGGACAAGTGTACCGAATGTCAGCATTTCCGGAAGAGTTGCAAAGAAACAGCTATGTTCTTATTTAAGACACTGGTACTCAATGTAAAGTTGGGAAGACACAAATTGCTAATGTTAGTCCAAGAAGAAATGGAAAACCTGAAAGTCACTTCACCAAAGAAATTGAATTGTTACTTAGTCACTCTTCAAGAAGAAAATTCAAGGTCAGATTGTCTTCTTGGAAAGTTGTGAAAACAGATAATAGCACCATTATTGAAAAACAAACAAAAACTGGAAGTAGAGGGACTTTGAAGTTCACCTTAGAAGTTTGTATTACTTCATAACTGAAGCCAGATTTGTCAGCTAAGAAAGAAGAAAACAGAGAAAAAAAAGTAGGAGGTGTAAGAGGACAGATTGGGAGAGAAAGACAAGAAGGAAAAGAAGGGGGAGGAGAATGAACAAATAAATGAGATCAATTTATTTTCCATGATCACAGGCTAAAACTTACTTTATAATATGTTAATTAAATAAAGATTATATATAATTTATCAATATTTTATATCTATATATACATATAAATGTTGCTAATAAATCATGAAAAGGGTATTTTATTCCTTTGATGTAGTATCCTTTGAAAATATGTGAACCAATGTAATTAATCTTATTTTAAAATGAAAAACATATCAATAGTGGTAGAGAATGTATTTGGCATGATTCCACTTGGACTAAGGACAAAGACTGCAACATGACATCACAGATAAGATGCTCTAGCAGAAAAATACATGGTAAAATAAATAAATATTAGTAAATTATAGATTTTATTTAATTTCTTATAAAATAACACACTATTATAAGAGATTGAAAGCAGGCAAAACCGGATTGGGGTATATGTAAACTATATTATCTTCTCAAATTTTGAAAATATTCTAAGATACCTATCTAGTGTTCTTCCAAACAAAAATGATGGTAATTGTGTATATGTGTGTGTGTGTGTGTGTGATAATGTCTTAACAATATCAAACATCCTTTTAAAATTCAGCTAACCTACATATAATGTTGCTACCAACACAACGTTAGTGGTATAGGCATAAAAAGAAGATTCAAAGTAAGTAAGGGTATTAAAACTTAAATTTGCATATTTGGCCATATTTACTTACAAGAACAAATAGATAGATAAAGGTCTGATCTCCACAATATACAAAGAACTCAAGAAATTGGTCACCAAAAGACACATAATCCAATTAAAAAGTGGAGTACAGACCTAAACAGAGAACTCTCAACAGAGGAATCTAAAATGGCTGAAAGACACTTAAGGAAATGTTCAACATCCTTAGTCATCAGAGAAATGCAAATCAAAACAACTCTGAGATTCCATCTTACATCTGAAAGAAGGCCAAGATCAAAAACACTGATGACAACTTATGCTGGAGAGGTTGTGGAGAAAAGGGAACACTTCTGCATTGCTGGTCGGAATGCAAGCTGGTACAACCCCTCTGGATGTCAATGTGGTGATTTCTTAGAAAATTAGGAAACAACCTTCCTCAAGACCCAGCAATACCACTTTTGGGTATATATCCAAATCGTTCCACAAGGACATGTACTCAACTATGTTCATAGCAGCATTATTTGTCATAGTGAGAACCTGGGAACAACCTAAATGGTCCTCGACTGAAGAATGGATAAGAAAAATGTGGTACATTTACACAGTGGAGTACTACACAGCAGAAAAAAAATAATGAGATTTTGAATTTCACAGGAAAATGGATAGAGCTAGAAAACATTATTTTGAGTGAGGTAACTCAGACATAGAAAGACAATTATCACATGTACCCACTCATAAGTGGTTTTTAAACAGAAAGGAAAGAAAACCAGCCTACAAACCACAATCCCAGAGAATTTAGACAATAATGAAGACACTAAGAGAGATTTACATAAATCTAATCTACGTGGGAAGTAGAAAGTAGAAAAAGACAAGATCTCCTGAGCAAAGTGGGAGCATGGGGACCTTAGAGGAGAATTGAAGTGAGGAAGGGAGAGGCAGGGAGGGGAGCAGAGAAAAACGTAGAGCACAATAAAAATCAATAAAAACAAGTAGAATTGGAAATTATTTAAACTAAATGATTTGGCTGGCTTGCTTATGAATAACTTCTGTATATTCATCTTTCAACAGTTAAGGCTAGGGAAAATTATAATCATACAATTATCTAGGTGTATCATGGAAGTGATTGTTGTAAAAGAAGAAAAACTTTTATTTTAAAATACTAAATACTATTCCTTTGGTTCTTACTATTCTTTAGAAAGTTTTATAAAGGATTACTTGAAATTCCTAACATTGTATGAACAGGATTAAGAACATTGGCCATCAGGTACAGGAGGTTTCTCTTAACTCTTTCAGGCTTGCTAAATCTTTTACAGTACCAGAAGGACTTAACGACTGAAACAGTGGGTTGGGTGTAAGGAAGCAATGTCAGCAACCCTGTGAGAGATGTAGTTGGATGAGCTCTCACGTATTTTTGTTGTTAAGTAATGGTAATTACAAAAATTACACTCATGAGTCCTTCTATATCAGCTAATTAGGCAGAGATTAAGTAAGTGCAGCGTCATGAACTCAATATCACATAAATGTCTCTCTGACTGTTGATGGTAGGATATTATTTTGGGCATTGTTATTAGAAGGGTGTGGAAAACTGTTTACAGAATGTAATTTTAAGTTGCACTAGTGAAGAAACCTGATCCTTGCTTGTGAGGAATGCAGATAAAAGTATAAAAACATTTTCCTTCAAGAAGCTTTCTATGGGAAGCAGCTGGGAGTGGCAAGGGGGAAAATCCCCAGTAAAAGCAGCTTGGAAGCTGAGAAGACTCTATGAACTGCAACTGAGCACAAATTGAGTTGGAGTTTGAAATGGAAGCTAGTTGTTAAATTAGTGCCTGAGTCCCATCTAAAAGTACAGACTCCTGATAGAACCCATGAAGTAGATCATCACAGATAGAAAGCAAGTAAAGACATTGTGGCAAGACAATAGTGGCTTATTAAAAAAACTTATTAAAAGGCTTTGATGTACTTTAGGATAATTTTTTGAGTTGAAGTTAAAAAGCAAGTGATTAACAACCATGAAATAAGACACATTTATTTTACGTGTATTTGCAAACTAATACAAAATACTACAAAATTGTTATAATAATAGGTATCTTTTATAGATTAAAATACCAAAAATCTGTTTTTGAAATATAATAACAACTAAAATGTAATGTTTAAGTTATACATAATGTATACCATTGTTCAGGATCATTTAGAGCCTGGATTCCTCATCTTATGGGAAAGAAAAAATGACTATTTATGTTTTTATCTCATATAAATAAAGACTGAGTAGGCTGGAGTATTATATTTGAGGAGGATACATTATGATCCCCTGTGTAAATAACTTGCATTGATTTGCTGAGAATCTCATAGCTAGAGAGCCTTTAGGCATTAGGGGCAAACCTGCTGTTATTAGTTTGCTAAATGGACATGATATCAACGTAACTTCTAAATATGTGTCTCCGTACTTATGATTACCCCAATTCAGTCCTCATCATAGAAGTGTTTGTGTGCAATGAGTGGACACATAACTTGTTAAAGTGCAGAGAACAAATGTAAGTTGTTTTCAGTCTCAAATGAGATAGATCCCATCCCTTGTGAAAGTATCAGGGATATTTGTAGAGTTGGAGAGGGAAATATGTAAGAACCAGAGACAATGGATGCTTTAGTCCCAACAGTAGTTTCAGGACATGACAGGACTTGTGGCAGATGTGGTTGCCTGCACAATATCTACACAAGGTCAGTCAGTCAGTAGTTCAACACAGATGGGAAAGGGACCTGCAAATCTCTAAGCCTAGCTAAAGGGTTTATGACTATGAGGGGAGAGAGGGTCAGTAAGTAGACCACACACCATTGGGCATTCCAATAGCCACATATGTATTCACAGCACTAACTGGACTCAACAGTATTATTAAATAAAAGAGAGATGTGAAGCCTGGAAAGGGAATGGAGGATCCAGAAAGAGTTGAATGTAGGAGAAGAGGACAAATATAAAGGAAATGCGTTTTGCATATGTATGAAATTCTCAAAGAATATTTTCAAAATTATGTTTCAGAAAGATGTACTACGAAGAACACAGGGGTTGTTTTTACTTAAAATGTATAGGGCGTGAACTTTTCTTTAGTTTAGAGGAAACCTGGTTAAAAATAACTCCTTGACTGCTGTTTAATTGCTAAACAGGTTCAGAACTGTGCCATCAAAATAAAAATCTTAAAATGCGTGGGTATTTAGAATTCCAAAAGATGTTGCTCACTAGATGCTTTAATACCTTCAAGTAGTTTTAAATAGGGCAGTAATTAATTGGTTTTATACTATTATTACTCATTATTAAACAGTAAAGATTCATGACAAATATATACTTTGTTTAACAATTTTCTTTAATACCATAAGACTGTCAACAAATTAGTCATAGCTACTCTTAGTTAGCTATGGTTATAGTCTATGGTTGTTTACACCTCATTTGTAGACATTATCAGTGTTCAGCTGAGTAAATATACAAAAGTTTCCACCAGTGTTATGATTTCAGCTAATATTGGAAAAACTGAGTAAATATTTATAGAATCACGAATATTCACATGTAATACAGATTTTTATATACTTACCATATACCAAGGATAATATAAGCAATAATCTTTAAAAGTCTAAGATCTGAACTAATTTTAGTTAGCCAACATATTTCTTTTAACACTTAGCTTTATTTTACAGGAAGAGAGGGGTCTGTTTTCCAGTTCACATAGTCTGGAGTATTAATAGAGTATTGAAAATATTGTGATGCTCCTGTGCTCTGTTTCAATATAATTAAATAATGGTAGTTTCGTAGGGGCTTGTTATTTTTGCAGCAGATGAGTTTATAAGTTAGTTCTTTTGACAGTAGAAAAGTTCTCAGGAAAAAATGTATACCACAGAGAACTAGACTACCAAATGAAAGTGTAGATTTTTAATAGTTGTTCAATGTAGCTTCAGACAACGAGCTAAGAGCTGATTAATGGAAATATATTTTAGTTTGTCTATGTCTGAAAAGCTCAAACACTCAATAATTTCAATTTCATAGTAAATATTGTTGTTTGATTTAAACCTATGTTTGATTTTTCCTGGGTTATAAATGGAATGTTGGGAAATCTATTAGGGATAAATTTGATTTTCTTAAAACAAAGTAGAATTTCTCAGTAGTTCTCTGACTTACTGTTTCAATGTTCAAAATATTATCATAAAACCTACAGAAAAACTAATGTTCAGGGAAGTTTAATGTTGTAACAGTAGGAAGCCCATACGGGAACAGGAGGGATTTACAGGGAAACAAAATGACCTAACTTGGTAGCCAAGTAACAGAGTATATTTCTTAAATAATACTCTGATTCTCTAATGAAACCTGAGGCAATATTGGAATAGGGTAGATTTCTGAATAACTTCAGATTAGGTTTAGATAATTTAAGCATATTCATTCTTTTCAACATCATAAATGTGGTAAAGTATTAAAGCTATTTATCTTACTCAACAGTTACTGGGATTTTTGCCTCTGTGCTTCTGAAAAGTGAGTTGTTCCATTTAGGTTCTGCCACAATGGTAGGGCTTGAAGACAAAGTAGCTTATGATGTAAGTAGATATTTCTCATCCTGTAGTAAAAGCTAGTAGTATATCAATGATTGCTTAATAAAGCATGCAAATATCATGTGGAAAGACATATCCATTAAGAAGATGATAGGATATTATATTATCAGTATAATTAGGCCAGAAAAGCAGCATGATGAATGAAATAATTTTATAATTTTATTTTCATCCAATACTCATAAGGATGGATACTTATATAGTACAGTAATATAAGCATAAAATAATAAACTATGTTAGGAATTTTAAAAAGTTTACAGTGCACTCTAGGGGACCACCAACACAAAATAATTATAATTAACTCTCATAGTGGATATTGATAGGGAGCAAGTCAGTATTCAATGCTTATTCATATATTTCCTTATTCATAAAATAGAATCTAAACGACTTCTTTTCCAGAATTTTCCATGTAAATAGAACTAACAGTCATTATGTAAATGTGTGCTCGTGTGTATGGGACACATGTGTTATGCTTATGGTAGACAAAGAATTTTAAGGAGTCAACACATACAAGCAAATACGTCTGTCTAGTCTATGTAGGTGTGATTGCTATAAACATTCCTTATTAGTACTGTTATTACTATGTCCCAAGGCTTTGGAATGTTGTATCTCTATTTTCATGTATATGAAGAGATCCTTTATTTACCTCCTCAATTTTCTGTCATGATGTGGAATATTACTTTAACTGTATAAAGGTGTGTTACATTTGCTTCTGCTGACTTTGTTTAATGATTTAAGAATATGTTACATTTATTTATGTTGTATTTGTTGAGTTATGAAAAGATGTGTTGCTGTTTCATTTGACCTACCTAAGGTACCTAATTGATCTAATAAAAAACTGAACAGTCAATAGCTAGATAAGAGAGGGATAGGCAGACAGAGAGAATAACGAGAAGGAGAAATCTAGGCTCCAGGAGATCGAGAGAAGAAGAGAGCAGAGAATGAGGAAGAAAGAGAGGTAAACTCCCAGGGCCAGCCACCCAGCCAGCCACCAGCCACCAGCCAGCAGATACAGAAGAGGACATATAGGAAGAAAGGTAAAAGGCCCTAAGAAAAAGGGTAAATAAAGAGAAATTGGTTAGTTTAAGTTAAAAGAGCTAGCCAGAAATGAGCCTAAGCCTGCTGAACATTCAAAACTAACAGTTAGTCTCCACATCATGATTTGGGAGCTGGTTGGTGGCCCAAGAAAAGAAAGCCTGGTATAATATCACATTCATGGAGAAGGTACACAATTTCTATGTATTTTTATACCTTTGAATGTTTTGGTGTTGTTACTATCAGTTTTATTGCATTGTTGTTGTTAGAGGCTGCTCATTTGTTGCCCGGTTGCCCAAACTCCCTATATAACCACATAGAAATCTGTATTAATTGCAATACTGTTTGTCCAACAGCTTAAGTGTATTTCTGGCTAACTCTTATATTTTAAATGAACCCACTTCTATTAATCTATGTATCGCCACATGGCTGTAGCTTACTGACAAAGTTCCGGTGCACCTGTCTCCAGTGGATGGTTACACGGCTTCTCCCTGACTCCGCATACTCTCTCTCTATATATATCTTCTAGTTTGGCTGTATTCTGTTATGTCATTGACTGAAAGCAGCTTCTTTATTAACCAATAAAAGCAAAACAAATACAGAAGGACTTTCGACAACACATTGTGGCTTTTCTTTGTTTTTAAATTTGTTTCTTTTTTGTGTTTTATCATGGAGACTATACTATGTGCTGGTACAAATACATGCCCTAAAGATGTTGGTTCAATGTTTTATAGATCTCTTTAGACCGTATGTACCAGACATAATTTAATTTTGCTCTATCTTTCTGGTTTTCTGTCTAAATGATCATACCAAGTGCTCATTCTATTCACTGTTTATTTGCCTGCTTTGATACTAAATATATATAAAGTTGAAGCTTTGTTTTTTCTTGTTGAGTGGAATCGTTTATTATTCCCTAATAATCACAGGTATATTTTTGTTTTTTTGGTGGGAATTCTTTTTTTTACTATTTTTAATTCAGTATCTACTTTATCTGGTATAAATTAGGCTTCTGCTTTCTGTTAGTTTATTTTGGATCTATGTGTTCTCAGGAAGTGAGTTTCTTTTGGGCAACATATATTTATTTTTTATATTTTATTTATGCAGCCACCTTTAAAACAAAATTGTAATATGTTTACATCTAACCTAATTATTTCTAGGGGAATTCTGACTATAATGACTTAATTCAACATCTTGTCCTTTCCTTTTTCTCAGATTTATAACCTTCCTTTGGAGTAAAGTGATTTACTCTAGTAATGTGTTTTGCTTTCTAGGTTATTACTTGGGGCACACGTATTATAGATTTATACTTTGCAGTTATTGTGAAGCTTATAGAAATCATATTCTTATTTGAGCAAATTGTGTCCAAGTTATTCAAGTGATAGCATATTAAACTGATATAAAAGACAAAGCAAAATGTAATAATAAAATTTATTATACATGAACTCCATTCTTATCAACATTTAAAAGTTTTTGGTACTTCATTTGTTTCTTTATACATTGATTATCTTTTCATACATTAACACAGTTAGTACTATCTACTATTTTGTTTTCCCCTTTTCTTACAATGTCAACGGTTTATGCTTCATGAAAATCCTGTCAGTCTACATCCGTGCTACTACCAGTGAGTTTATTAACTCATTAATATCATTTTCCTTTGAATGAATCTCTTTATTATTGCTATAAGACATGCTTAGTGGATATATACTTTCATCTTATATTCGTTTCTCCTTTATTTATAAATATGTTCTCAAATTAACAATACGAACATATTGTGATACAAGGTTACATGATGAGAGGACACTACAGTGACAAATAAAAAGATGTTTGCTCCACACATGTGAAGAGCAAAGATATATTAATAATTATTCAGTCCTCATTTCTGTGATGTTCTGTTTCTAGGTAAAAAGTACAGCTACCTTTTGTATTACACATTTTGGACTCTGAGGTACCTTAAGCGATCACACTTCATGACATTGTAGCCTGTTCCAATCCTTCATTTCTGAAGTATTCACAGACATTATGTGGCATGACGGTAAATACCAACATTATTTCTGCAAGAAATGATCTCAGTCCTTTAATGACGAAAGTAAATCAATGTAATGAGAGCTCCCAGGTTGCTAGTTGGCCTCTCCTGCGGAGCTGTGCCACATAGAAACCTGATATTAGGCTGGGGGTATAGCTCAGTGGCAGATCACTTGTCTAGCACACATGATGTCCTATGGTCAATCTCTAGAAGTGACAAAAAAAAAAAAGGGAAAAAAATCATTATTGGTACCTTCTGTGAGAGATTACCCACTCATCAGTGGCTGTATTTAGGATGGCCTTGGTGATTGGAAATTCTTGCTGCTGAGCCTATGTCTGACTTTGAGTGAAGGCGAAACTTAGTAACACCAAGGTTTATTCATATCATATTATATACATGAGAAAAGTTTTAAGTTAACACTAAGTACATCTTATTGCCTCTCATAACATTATGATGCGTTTATAGTGCCATTTACTTTTATTATTGTTATGCTTTCATGATACCCTGATCAAAAACATTTATCTCATGTTTATGAACCTCATTTTGACTGAGAAAAAAGTGAGTATTTTAATGCTAAGTGACGGGTTCGAAATTAGCTTCATAATTAAATGTAAAATGATCACAAGTGTTAAAGAGAAACTGTATTGACTAATGCATGCAAGTGTGTTTTTTTTTCTCTCAATGATGAAGCATGATAGCCTGCTCTTTACAAATTATGCAGATCCATCAGTAGCACTGTTTTTATTTCAGTGTCAAACAAATTTTGATGTGTCAAATAATTATCCCATATATCAAATACCAATTATTTTAGGGCTTATAATTGTCAGCTAAATTAAGAATATTATAAGAAAATACTCTAATTTATTTTCCTTCAGAGAAATGGACAGACATCTAGATTCAGTCAATTCACCAAAATGGTAATAATATAGCAGACCCACGACAAATGAGACAAAATGATAATAAAAAGCTTTCCACTAAAAAAAAAAAAAAGTCCTGGATCAGAATGATTCACAGCAGAATTCTAGAAGACTTTCAAAGAAGTCATACAACAAATTCTTCTTAAACTATTCAAGAGACTAGAAGCAGATAGAATACGCCTCTACACCCTTTATATAGCCAGTATCACTGAAACACCTAAACAAGCTAAAGATGCAACAATAAAGAAGGGAAACTGTAGACAAATGTTCCTGATGAACACAGCTCAAAAATCCTCAGCCACATCTTCCAAACAGAATGCAGACATACATCATGAAGATTATCCACCATGATCAAGTTGACTTTATCTTTGAAATTCAGAGATAGTTCGCATATGTATGAACAAACACTTCTCAAAAGGAGCTGTATTTGGCTATGAATGAAAATTCGGTACTGATTGGAATCTCAGTTCTGTGGAAACACTGGAAAGTTGCAAGCCCAGAACCTAATTACCTTATCTTCTTATAAGTTCTAGCCCTCCAGAACAGACATCCCTTGTCTTATCTGTGTCCAAACTTCTTAGGACAATAGATTCAAAACCTTTTACAATCCATTGACTCAGCAAGGAAAGTGGCTTCTGACAACCCAATTGCTAAGAATGCCATCACCCACTAGCTGGAGCATATAGAAAAGGTTTCCTGATCTCAATGTACCTGCCTATTGGATGTACCCACCAATGAATTTTGAACCTGATTTGATTTATGACTTTCTCTGCTTTAAAAACTCTGAGAATCTACTTCCACACTGAAACATAAATTTTGGATAACCTCAATCTGGGTTCTCAAGACATGGTTACTCAAAAAACCCTACAGAATAACCTATTTCTTGGTCCCTTAAGGGATTGGTGGTTTTGACATCAACATATGCAAGTCCATAAATGTAGTATACCACCTAAATGGATTTAAAAACAAAAATCCTATGGTTATCTCATTAGGTGGAGAAAAAAATCCAACATGGCTTCATGATAAAAGACATAGAGAAGTAGTGATAGAGGCAACATATCTCAACACAATAAAAGCTATGTAAAAGAAACACAGCCCATATCATGCAAGATGATGAAAAGTTTGAAATAATCTCATTAAATATTCACAACTTCAGCCATTTATTCTTTGACAAAACTTCAAAAATGCAGACTAAATAAAAAATAATATGAAACAACAAATGCTGTTAGGAAAACTGAATGCCCATATGCTAAATAATTACAGTAGACTTGTGTCTACCAGTCTGCAAAAAACTAACTCCATATAAATTAAAGTTGAAACTGGAAACCTAAAGCAATAAAACTGCTGGAATTAAATATAGGCAGCACCATACATAACATAGGGCTAGGAAAGGATTTTCTAAGTAGGACTTTATTTGTTTAAAAATTGGCTGAGGTCAAATATTGACAGATGAGACTTCAAAAAATGAAAAGACTTTTATACAGTTGAAGAAACAATGAACCCGGTGTACGGGAAGACCACAGAATGGGAGAGAACCACCATTGCCAGCTGTACTTCTGAGAGAAGGATGAATTTCAGAATATATAAAGAATTCAAAAAACAAAAGACACAAAAAAAACCAACCAAAATCAAATACAAACCCAAAACAAACAACATCAGCAACAAAAACAATGAAAATAAATGACCCACTCAAAAATGAGCCTGGGAACTAACCTGAGAGTTCTTAAAAGACAAAAAAGAATGGTTAAGAAATATGTCAAAAAATGTTCAACCTTAACCATTAGGGAATTAATGAAAACAGAATTAATGAAAACAGAAGATGTGAATTTGAAAATGAACAAGGACAGGTTTAAGAAAGTGTTCATAGGGAGGTAAGGGGAGCGATATAATCATATAATAATCTAAAAAATTAGAAACATTAAGAATAAGAAGAAGGGGGAGAGAGGGGGCAGTGAAGTAGCATAGAGTTGCCTGAGAGTCAAAAATTTTGACACAGATAACAATAAGCACTGTAATGCTTGCCTGCACAGACAGATACAGTCTTTCCTTTTCTG
This sequence comes from Alexandromys fortis, assembly GCF_014885135.2. NCBI lineage: Eukaryota > Metazoa > Chordata > Mammalia > Rodentia > Cricetidae > Alexandromys > Alexandromys fortis. Next base: position 2,738,414 of record NW_026067913.1, on the reverse strand, counting down.
AGAGATATTGCAAACAAGAATATAGAACAGTTAATGAACCATGCCTGAGCCGCAGATGCATGTGACCTCTGAGTATAACCTGACCAGCCTTCTTTTACCATCAGTAAACCTTTCCTTTTCTGACAAAATCTCACAAACAAGATTAGGAATCATGTTTACAGCAAAACACATTTCCTGAATTCTTTGTCACCTATATCTAGTAAGCATTCCTTTGATCTTTGCTGACCTGTTTTTAGCATAAACCTATAAAATGCACCTCCTGAACAACCTTATAATGTCATTATAAAAGGAAAATTCTCGAGATAAAAATCAGTGTTCCAAAACATGTTTACTGAGCATTTGAAGCTTCACTGTTTATCAGATTCTTTTTCTTTCTTGCACTGAACACCTAAGATTTCTGCTAATTTCTTTCTTAAATTAATTAAAGGATAATTACATCATTCCCTCTCTCCATGGTACTCCCATATCTTCCTCCTCCCAGCAAGAACACATGGAAAAAACAAACTCTCTCCTTCTCTACCTCCCTTTCTTCCTCTCTCTGTCTCTCTCTGTCTGTCTCTGTCTCTGTCTCTCTCTCTCACACACACACAAATACAACACTTGCACACAACTTCTTTTAACCTGCTTAAATGTGTGTCACTTTTAACCCTTCAAACTGTCTCTAGTTGTATACTTTAAAAAAATCTCATCTTAGCTTCTTACTGATGTTTTTTTGTGAATTATTTATTTTGATTTAAGTCAAAATTCTAGATATACCTGTGCCAAGGATTCTAAGTTAAGTGGTCCAGGACTGCACAACCAATAATGTAAAGTTGCATCTCCTTCCGCTAATGACAAGGTAAACAGAAATCCCAAAACAAATATAATCTTAAAATCAGAAGCAGTGTACTAGCGGAACTCCTAATCATTCTCCAGTCATGTTCTATTACATGTCATCAAAAGTTGCATCGTTTAGACAGGCAATTCCAAAACTTTTATCTTGTTCCAGAAAATTGATAGAGATTATCTTCACAAATTAATTCTTTGATAAATCAGATGAAGTTTATGAGTCATTTGTATCATCTATTACTTTAAGACTTTTTAAATTAAGACATAGTTTCCCCTTTTAAAGTAGACAAGTTAATAAGTAGTTCTCTTTTTTTTTTTTCAAAAGAGTAAATAATTTCATCATCTTATTTGCATCTTTGTTCCCTGCATCTGTTTTTTGTACTATTATTTGGGGTCAAGGAGAGTGGAATATAAACATACATGGAAGAGTTATCCTGAACGTGCTCCCTACTCAGTAAAGATGACCCAGCTGTCAAGATACAGTGGTGAGGAAGACGGTGCAACATCTCTGTGATGGAGGATGACTGGTGTGGAGGGATGATGGAGAGCAACACCAAACACAGGCCCCGTTACAGGGAGGAAGTGTGTGCTGTGTCTTCGCAGACACCTAGCTTTGACTAGTATTAGAGTCCCTCTGTAAATAGTTCTTGGAATACAAGTAAAACTAACATATTCATCTGACCCAGATATAGAGAAATATATGACTATATGCAAACCTGCTTTTGGAATATAAATTCACAGGGGCAGATCCTTCTTGAGTTAGCTTGTGGTGAAGACTGGTCAACAAGAACTTTTAAAATTCTCAAAAGAGAAATAGAAACCTAATAACTGTTCTCAAAATCCTCATTATAAACTATGTAGTGATTTGTCAATCAAATATTTGTTGGTACCCAAACAGTGGCATTCAAGAAAAAGTCATAAATAACCTTAATTTAATGATAGAGCTCTGTGTTTTCTGACAATGACTGGGTTCATTCCCTCTCCTATGATCTGCTGTAGTTTTAAAAACTGTCTACAGTTACCATGAGTATAGCATCCATCTCCTTGCTGGAAAGGATAGAATAAGGCAGAAGCCCCTAAAAGTTCCATAAACAAAAATTTCAATATTTGATCAAACTAATGGCTCCTTAGCAAATCTCATTTGAAAGGTTATCCATGAGCTCATCATTACAAAAGAATAATTTTTTAGCCTAGGGGCATTCCCATAAATGGGTCATTGCTTAAAATTGTGAATTTGCTTTCAGCAAATGATGTTAGTTCAGACACTTGATGAGTAAACATTTTCTTTAGCCTTTCTTCTTGCACACTGTTGGTTCTCAGTCTGGGAGGCTTTTCTAGGAATGGATTGATTTGCTAAAGACAGATCTCTAGAAAAGAAATATGAACTGCCTTGTCGAGCATTAAAAGTATGTTCCAACAGGTATAGATAGTTGCTAGAAAAAAAAGTACCATCACTAGTTTAAGGTTTTTGGGGAACTGTGTGATTCTAACCTAACAGATAAGTAAAATATGTCTCCTAAATTTAATTAAGAGGGAAAATTGATTATCTTAATTAATAGTGTTTGACAAATTCACTACTTTTGCATAATACAAAATAGAGTCATCAGACTACTAGGTGGATAAAAGAACTTTACCAACGTGACAAAAAAAACATTGATGAATGAAACACAGCTGAGATTTTCTTGCATGGTGAGATTTTCACAGGGTTTCTGCTAGGATCGCAAACAGAAAAAAAAATGCCCACTCCTTCACTTTCGATAAAGTTCTATAAAATATTTTTTTCAGTTTGACTTTTTTTGAACCTACTGAGTAACAGAAACTAAATTAAGCTACAAGAAGTCTATGACAGCCTTTAATCCCAGCACTCGGGAGGCAGAAGCAGGTGGATCTCTGTGAGTTCAAGCCAGCCTGATCTACAAGAGCTAGTTCCAGGACAGGCAGCCAAAGCTACAGAGAAACCCTGTCTCAAAAAAGAAAAACAAAACAAAACAAAACAAAACAAAAAGAATCCTATGATAATTTAAACTTAGACAGTTGTTTAAATTTTGGTCATGCCATCCCCTTGTGATTCAAAGTATTTTATTGGCATTGCTATATTTAGAAAGCTGAAATAATGCTCACTGTAACGTAAACCAAGATCAGAAATTACCTTTTGTATGGAATTACGTTTCATAGTCTTCTTGCTCAGGCTTTGTGTCAGTGCATGCAGAAAGGAAAATGGTCTAAAGAAGATTATTATTCCTGTCTACTCGGGTGGTGATTTATGTACAACTTATGTTTTCTTTATTGTGTAATTATTCTTCTTTAAAGAGAAATATCAGTGCATACCAGGGTCTCCAGCAATGGGAGATAAGGATGCATACTTTCTAATCTAGTGACAAGGTAGCAAGGTACACATTTTTACCTTTATTTAACGTTCAATGAAACATATTCACAAATCTCAAATATGTCTTTCTTTTTGTGAACAATTTGTTTTAGTTCATTTCCTTTGGCAATTACATCAACTTTTAATAAAGTAACAGATTATGAAGAAGTACTCAAAATGGTAATTTTCCAAGATTGTGTCTCTGAGGTAGAACAGTCATTAAAGGCAAGGAAATGGATTCTACTGCACACTTCAAGATAGATGGCTAAATGAAGGCATTGAAAGCGTTCCTTTATATTTAAATTCTGTTCTGTTCCTAATGAATGTCTTCTTTGAATATTTTGCTAATTTATATTATTACATTATAACTCTGACAATAAATAGAAAATGAAGGTTTTATTGAAAAAGATTGCATCAAACAACTCTCCAATAAAATGTTTTCAGTGTAATAACTCATAGAAAAATTCAGGATCATCCATTTCCTATGAGAAATGATTCATTCTGATAATTAAATACACAGAAGTTAGAGCTCATTTTTCTGATAAGTCAGATGTGTTCATGACAGGCTATTTCAATTTTTTTATATTATTTCTTGACTTCAAATATAACTATAAAATATATTAAACATTACTGTCATGTTTATTGTCTAAAATAATATGCATCTCTGTGAAACTTCCTTTGGGCATCTATGAGACCTTAATGAATTACTATCAAGTAGTTCTGAAATATCATATTTCATTTAATGAAATCGCTACCTAGGAGTCAGAAAACACTAAGAAGCCAATCTTTCTATACACTGGGACATCTATTTTGTCCTCCTAGACTGTATAGTTCATGAAACCTTCATCTAAATTTCTATACATTTTCTATATACTTTTTTAGACCTGCTTTACTCTAAAATTGAGTTAAAATTCAGCAGGTAACCCTGTAGTCACATTTTCATCTGTGTTGCTGACTGAACCATTTTCAAATGTTTTTTACACACTCTCAAGTGAAACGTTTCATAGTAACTTGCTAAGCAAAGGAAATGCTGTAATTTGAGTTGTATAAACCTGAGAGATAAAATATAGGTTCTAAAAGTGAATATATTGGGATAATCATAATGCAATAACAATAGTAATTGTGTTCTGGTCACTGTGGTTCCATTTATTTTCTTCTAACTCAGAATAGTATGCTAATTCAAAGTACAACTGCCAACTTAAAGGAAATAGAGATAGTTTATTCTAGAGCCAAATATGAGCAACTTTGTCCCAGAAACATGGGTCCAGGTTTCCATCCAAATTGGTAACAGTTTCATGAAGAGTTTAATATTTACAGAACAAAGAAGAGTCATAAATCTAGACACTTTCCTAATATCTCAGAGAGGAGGCATCAATTGGATAGATTACAGTAAAGTAAAGAAATCTGAGACATTTTAGACATGATCTAGTAAATTCTTGGTAAATGGGTTGGTGAAAGCTAGTGGCCTGTAGAGTTAGCACCGTCCAAAATTTTTATGACAGTAACCAGGATCTTAGTCAATAAATGGATACCCTCATAGAAAAGATAGTAAAATGTAGCTTTATTTGGGATCTGTAGTATTTCAGCTGTTCATGATTACCAAATGCCAATCAGTTTTTAAAATTAACAAAGACCATATTTCAAGGTTCTTTAGTTTGCAAGTATGATAGGCCAAGATTATCAGGAAGTTATAGTTTTCTCCTTCCCACATTGTCGTTAGATATTAAGAGAATATAAGTGAAAATTATTCATTTGTTTTCAATTTCTCATGGGTTTCTGCCCACACTCTTGCCTGTGTCCTTTTTTTCCTTGTAAACTATATTTTCCCAACCCCTTCATATAACTAGAAATGTGATGGAGTATTCAATTAGCATCTCTTCTCCAACCTTCATGCCTTTCCCCTTTCTAAAAAATTCTATAGATTATATATTCTCTCATACTGACTATAGTTTCACATCCATATACTCCTCCTAGCTCCCCAAATCTTCTCTTCCATCTATTTCCTTTCAGAAATAGAACCAAGAGTTAGCAGCCAAACATGACAAAAAGAATATAATAAAACAAGGCAACCCAGTAGGATGAAAAGAATTTCAAGAGTAGCCAAAAGAGAGACACACTCTCTCCCATTGTGAGGAGTCACAATAAAACACCAAGCTAACAGCCATAACATATATGCAGAGGGCATGGTGTAGACTTAGTACTACATTTAATCAAATAAATATATGAGTATTTGGTATGGATACAATATATGGGTATTTGTTATAGTTTCATATGCTGCTCCAAAATTCAAAACAGGACTGGCAAGATGGCTTAGTGTGTAAAAACATTAGCCAGCCAGCAAGCCTGACCATCCTGGTAAAAGTATAATCTTTGCAATTGTAACTGCACTCATCATTAATATTCAGGGATCAAAGAAGTTGGTACTTTGGGAGAAGAGACTATAAAGAATACGCTTAGTGGTGTGTTAATACCAGTAAATGATGTTTAATGTAGCAAAATTTAGTCACTGCAATGCCTTTGGGTAATTAACCTAAAGTGACTGGGAAATTGGATTTGAATCAATGGCCATTTTTTCATTCTAAAATGCCTAAAACTTCCTGGGATATCTGCTTAGAAATGCAAAATAACGATCATAAAATCTTTCCTGTAAAAGATTTACCAAAATCTGACATACATGTTTTCTAAAGTGAATTAAATTGTTTAGTTGCTTATAGTAACTATGAAGATAAAATTACTGGTAATTACTTCAGATTTGTATAAATTGGATGTTAATTTGTGTTGATCATAGTGAAAGCTATCTAGAATATGATGAAAGGAATATTCACTAGGTTGTATGACCATATAGGAAAATTAATTTACTCACGGTCTTTTTTTTTTAGTTCAAGTAATTTAACTATCATATTAACACTCAGTTTACTTGTCACATTAATAAACAGACTTGATCACTTTCTTATATATTCTTACATATCAAAGTGGTAAAATTAATTAGAGATCAATAGGCTAAAATATTCTCAGCATTTCTCAAGATATTAAAATAGCTCATGAGCATAGACTTTAAGCATCTAAGTTTCAAAATTCACATTTATTTGTTTAATCAAAATAATATCTATACAAGAGAAAATAGATATAAAAGTTCATCTCTCAATAATCAATGTATATTTATTTAATGGATAAATAATCTTCTAGCATAGTATATTTGATAGTTAATGTAATTCTTGTGCAGATATTAACATCAATAGTTAAATCATATTTCATTTGATTCTCATTCTTTTCCACATATGTGTACTTTGTGTCTTTAAACTATCCTGTGCTGAAGATTTTCCCATAGTTTAGACAAAGCCGAAGTTATAGACAGTTGTAAGCAGCCAAATCCTCTGAAAGAGCATCATGTGCTCTCAGTGACTTTACCAGCCCCAACATGAACATACTTGTTTCTACTGCATGTACTGGCTTTTCGGGACCCTAGTCTATTTGTCTTTTTGGGTGCAAAGCTTCCTAGGATTGGATGTGGGAGGGCTTGTACTTCCCACAGGACAGGGTTCCCTGCTCTCTCTTAAGGAGTTTTCCAGAAAGTTCTTGATGTTTTAATAATCAACTTCAGAAAATAGTAAACCCCATTAAACTTAGAGAAGAGTAAGAGTGTTCCAATATTTAATGACCAAACCAGATTTTTCTAAAGTAAATGATACCGAACTAGAATACTAGCTAAATAAACTTTAGAAACCTTTACTTATAGGCTTTTGTCATGGCAAAATGTTAGAGAAAGAAACGAGTGTGGCTTCTAAGTGTCACCATGCAAATGAACCTCCTTTTTTACTGGCTGATGTCTCTTGCCCAGGACAGAGCAACATCTGGACATGCATACCTGGTATCTGAATTGCTTCAAGAGTCAGATTAGAATAAACTCGGTTTATTTATTTTTTCTTGTTTGTAACAGCCTCAAAATTTGAGGGATACATTAGTGAACCGAGGGACAGACAAAAGAGCACTAACGAGCCTCCAAGTCTTTGGTTCTCTACCTTTTTCTTTGTCTTAACACCTTTTGTGCTCTGAGATCTTTCCTAAAGAGTTTGCTCTAAAGTTACTTTCAGCCCTTGGTACATCTACCCTCAGAGAAAGTATTTTTTTCTGAGAACTGTTTTTTTTTCTCATATTATTTACTCTGCTTGTATTTTTGCCAGTGTATCTTTACCTGAACTGATCTCTTTCAGTCTTCAAAGATTTTCTACTCAATGAATATGAAATAAGCATTGTTTTCTAAATGAAGTATGAAAACACTTTCTTCTTATTAACTGAAACTCTGATAATGAGATAGAGTCTGAGGTTTGTGAACAGAAGCAACTATTCCTAACAAGTTAATAAGTCATATAGACACTTACCACAGAGCTTAAGTTTGCCACTAGGTCTCTTCCTCAGGAGGGCACCTGATCTCATTATAGATGGTTGTGAGGCATCATGTGGTTGCTGGGAATTGAACTCAGTACAATTGGAAGAGCAGTACTCTTAACAGCTGAGCAAGCTCTCCAGCCCTACAACTACGCTACAAAACCTAAATTCATTTTATTCATTAATAAGGTAGATGTTCTTTCTTTTCCAACATAGGACTCATTCATATTCTTTTTGTAGGAGATTATTTATTGTTTTAGGAAGGGTCAACATAGGTGGACAGCAAGTGTTAAGAGAATCGTTTCTCTCTTCTACCAATAGATGCTGGATATTGAACCTGAGTTATCTGGCTTGGTGTCAAATACTCACTAAAACATTTTGATAGCTGAAATTAAACAACCATAAGGAATTATACTACTAACTGCCTGCATATATACATACATACACACACACATATATATATGTATATACATTTATATATTTATAGGCAGTGAATAAATGTATTAAAATAGTTTAAATATAATTTTTCCACCTCAGCTAAAATGCTCCCTTCAACAACAGAAAACTTTCTAACAGAATTTCAACACCAAGCTTGAGATATCTTCTTTTGAATTGTTGGTTGGTCTATCTAAGAGACTTTTCAAATATGTAGGCTATTGTATTTACCCTTGATTTGTACCCAGAAGTGGAAAGCAAGTCCCTGTAACTGAAAACACCATGTACTTCTGACAGTTCATCAGTGTTCCCTGAGCTGGAACTAACCTGAAAGCCTCCTCCCTAAGGACTAACTTCCATGGTAACAAAAGGCACCATGCAAGCTTCTAAAAGAGAGAAGCTACCAACAATTCTACCTGGCTGTGAAGCACATGAAATGCAGCTATATCTAGCGGGTTCAGTAGTGGCACATATACCTTGGCAGTAACCAAGAGCTCTCTAATTTGACTTAAGAATTGTCCAACAAGGAGAAAATAATGCCAGGTATCAGAAACCGAGCCAACAAGCCTGAGTTAGTGAAATAATAGGTCATGGAGAAGAATGCTCAACCACTACTTTACTAAACAAGAATAACTTATAACTATACTTTAAAATTTGTCTTTTTATCCACAGTAAGTATAATGCTCACCCCTCATCAAGGAAACTTCATGTTCAAACAGACTAAGGCCATTACAGAAAGCTACAAACAACCGAAATGCTGAGTTGTGCATCCCAGTCCATAGTGACAAACACATCACCTGAACCCACAGCTCAGGGATCATCACTCACAGAGTGGTGGGAAAAGTGTAAGAGCCAGAGGATAATGGAGTTTGCTGTGAGACTGGCCTTCTTAGTAATATCAGAAAATCTGCTCATAATGTCTCACCATGGTTGCCCAAAGATGAGCTGCACAAGAACAAGAACAATAGACATACTAACTGGATGGAGGAAGGCTTATGAAATCACAACCCTACAAGAGATTTATAGGCAGCTATGGAATTCTGAAAGTTGGAGAAAATATATCCCCCAGGAAAGAGCAGGACAATTGTTGATCTAATATCAAATTATTATCCCTAAAAACATATACATAAGTAACAATATACTGAGTGGGTTGAATTTGAGAGTTTATGAATGCACGTATATAAATTTATAAATGCATATATTCATATTTGAATACATATGTGTATGAATATAAATACATACATACAAACACACATATTTTTATAATACCTATATAATTAATGAAAAAGGATGCCATGAATTTAAAATAAAGCAAGAAGGAGAGGTTTATCAGAGAGTATGCAGAGAAGGAAAGAAAAAACGATGTAATTCTATCAAAATCTGAAAATATTGAAAATGTTATTTAGCCTTTTTATTTGTGCTCTTTTGATGACTGGCAATGTCTGAAATTCACACAAAGATTTCTTTGTTTCTCAATGTTGCCAAGTTTTACAAAAGCAAGTCCTATTCTACACACTTAAGAACTTTATTTACAGTGTTTAAGTGGGTTTGATGGTAACTCCTAGAAAGATGTGCCCACATCTTAGCACAGTAATATGTGCCTATGACCTTATTTTGCAAAACAAAAGGTCTTTCAATTTACAACTATTAATATAGAAATGAGATGATTCTTGATTATCTTGATGACTTGCAATTACACATGTAAAAACATATGCTTATGGAGAAGAATATGAATGCATAGCACAGGAGATGATCAAGTGAGAGATAGAGGCAGGGACTGGAATGCCAGATTGTAATAAGCAGACAAAGGCAGAGGACATTTTTTTCCAAGGAATTCCCTTTGGGCAATATTAACACTGTGCTTTGAGATTTCTTGAAGAGTAAGAGAAAAAGTTTTTTTTTTTTAATTTTAATCAATGAAGGTTGTGCTCTCTGTATGAGTTGTCCTCCAAAGATTGCACAGACTTACCGATTGTTTAAAATAGTCTCATTTTTCACCAATGTTATATGGAAACACACATTTATTGGATGATAGTTATAAGACTGTAAATTATGACAATGGAGTCAAGTTTAATTTCCTTATCGGACTTTAAAGAAAGGAAACTGAGTGCTTAAAATGGATTGGTTTGGATTATAGCTAAATAGTAGGACTAATGGTATTTCTTTCCTCATGGTCAATGGCCTCTTATAACTGTTAACCTGAACATATACAGAAGGGGATGGATGATCAGTTTCCTTAAAAATGTGTTTCAAGAATATATTCAAAGTTTTTAATTTGCTATTACATATATATTTTGATTATATTCTCCTTTCACTCATTCCTCTAATGTCTACTGGATCCCCCATTTCCCAACAAATTTCATGTTCCTACTCTTTTTGAAGTTCTCTTTTTTTTCCTTTTAATTTTATGTTTGTTAGATTTGTGAGTCCAGTCAGTACTTACTGGTTGCACATGAAGGTAGGGCCATCCCCTGGGACAACAATAACCTACAAGACGCCATGTCACTAAAGACGTCTTTCCCTCAGCATCCAAAAATTGTCAATAGCTGCAGAGATGGGACAGAAGGTGGATTTAGAGTTCTTCTATCACCATGCTGGAGGGTTGACTGGGTTGATCTTGTGTAGGTCGTGTGTAAGAATTGAAGATGCTATGAGGTCATGTCTGGTCCAGAAGATAGTGTTTCCCTGTAGTCCTTCCCAGTCTGTCTAGCTAAGATTTATAAATACCTGAGTGAAAGCAACTTAGGGAAAAAAGGGTTTATTACATCTTATGACTCTTAGATATCAAGCCAGAGCATAAATTCAATGCAGAAACCTGGAGGCAGGTAGTGAAGAAAAATCAATGGAAGGTTCTTACTGGCTTGTTTCTCATGGCTTGATCACTCAGCTTTCCTATAGAAATCAGGAACACCTGCACAGAGATGCCCCTGTTCAAAGTAGTCTAGACAATCTCACACAAATCACTAATCAAGAAAATATCCCTCAGGTTTGCAGATAAACCTGTCCGGTGGGAGTATTTTCTTAGCCAAGGCTCCCTCTTCCAAAATGACTCTAGTGTGTGGAGATGCCAGCACTAGTCAGGACAGTTTTCTCACCCCTTCTGCGATATTCCACAAACCTTGGAAGGAGGGGTGTGATATAAATGTTTCATTTAGAGCTGAGTAGTTCACCACCATTATTCTTCTCACTTTGACCAATTATCATAAGTATCCACATTAACAGTATGATCAGTATTAAACAATGGCAGTTGTTTAAATTTGCTGTTCTCATTTTCAGACAGGCTAAGGGATGCAAGCTGAGCTAGATTGTTGTAGTTCAAATTCCAGAATTAATGTAGGCTTTTTCATGAGACGTTAATAAGGAGGATAGCACTTTTTAAATAGAATAAAAGTACTAATTCCAAAAGAAAATAATCATATACTGTATTGTATTATATTTTAGGTATAAACTCTTTCCTCCAACTTCAACTTCTCATCTTTCCTACATGCTTGTTTTGCGTTTCTTCTTAATTCTCTTCCTCCTCTCCTATGGAGTTTTTTACAACCCATGCATCATTTACTTCAAAAAAGACATCTCTGGTCTAGGTCATCCTCATTATCTTCAGACTGCCTGGGGACATGTCTATTATGCTCTCCTACCAGCACCTGGATTCAAAGCAAAAATAAAACAGTTTAAGAATTGCTTTCTTTAACCTTCATACTTTGCTCATCTTCTACTGAATGATATAAAATTTCCACACCAGAATATGATTCTAGCTCTGGATCTCTGTATCTAGTCTTTGCTGACATACTAATTACCAAGTTCTGTTAAATTTACCTATTTTTGGGTATTTTCAGTTATTTAACTTAATAATTTCATTCCCATAATCATTACTTTCTGCTTTCATTGGTTGAGAACTTATTAAATTTCTCCGTATCTAGTCCTGTTCCTTGAACTCTTTTTCAGCTTCGGTGAGGATATTATTTTGCCATACAAAATCCTCATATCCTTCTTCATTACATGTAGCATATCCCTTTCCCATTCCTGACTATAAGATTGTCACTGAATATCTCCTAAATAATGGCAAATACCTGTGAACTGAATGGATAGTCTAGCATCCCCTTAATATCTCTGTTTTCTGACTCTATCTCCATTGCTATTCCACAGCATACTGCTGTTAGGGTGTTTCCTAGTGTGCTGTATGCTTTTTCATGTCTTCACAGTTTTTGCATTTCTTCTTGAGATTTCCTCTCCTTCAGGAATGGAGTACATTTACTCCAATGACCCCACTGATCAACCAACCCCCATAGATTCTAACCATAACTGTCACAAGAATTGAATCATCCCAGGCCTGGTATCCTAGGTAATTCCTAGGAGATTATGTTTATAAGATAATATGTTTTGAAGAACTAAGAATATGGATATAAGTTTGAGCAAGGAATTTACACTAAATGCTGTTCTGTTGTTCTGAATACATAGGGAATCATACTATTTTATATTTATGTAAATTACATACATTACATGTAAGTACATTTATTCGTAGGCTAAATGAAGTTTTATCACATGGGTGTGATGCCTGCACTAAAAGTCTTTGTATGAGTTATAAGAAATCTTTCAAGTTATTGGCTAAGGGAGTCCAAGAGAACCCAAGCAATATAGGCTATTGCTGGTGTCTTTGGTTGCCTTCCAGAGCTTGAATATCAGACGCTATTGGAGAAGACACCATGTATTGTAGACACAAAATCCTGAGAATTCCAGTTGAATGTGTCCTGAAAACCTCTTTTATCTCTGAGGACTAAGTTATATATCGTACCAAAGGTGCTATGGGAAGAAAAAATTCAATTGTCATACTCAGCTGTGATGCCCATGACTCAGATCAAAGACCAGTATTGCAAGATTTCTCAAAAAGTACAATAGTGGCACTTTCACCTTGGCCTTCTAATTGGATTTGTGACCCACTCAACAGGAGGGAAATAATGTCTAATATTAGGAATCTAGCCAATTACCTGTGACTACTAAGGTCATGGATCATTGAGGGAAATCCATCACTGTCACCTTCCTTAGCGATATAGTCTAACTACATTCTTAATATCAACCTTTCCCCACCCACCAGATTAAGTGTAGTTCCTACCCCTCACTAACCAAGGAAGCCTTTTTTTTTTTTTTTTTTTTTTTTTTTTTTTTTTTTTTTTTTTTTTTTGTAGAACACAGAGAGAACATTTCAAAAAGCCACAACTGGTCAAAATGTAGGTACTCACTGACTGTGGGATGCTCAACTCCAGTTGTTACATCTATAATATCCTTATAGCTAAGGCTCAGAAACCATTATGAAAAACTGGCCAGAAACATTGTAAGAGTCAGAAACTAGGAAGTCCACTGTGATGAAGTGTCTGCAAGATATGACAGGAAAGCCATACCCATGAAATTTGGACAATATAGCTAGCTACCTAAACAAGACCAAGGCAATGACAGCAACTTGTTGATATGAATCAGATTTGTGATTCAAACTCTTAACCACCAACTGACAACATGTGAACAATTTTCACCTTCTAATTGACAGCATTGGACTCCACTGTGTATGTTTTTCTGCCCTGGAATACAGGAAGGGAGATCATATATGTGTTATCCAATTGTTACCATATACCGTCTTCAGATCTAACTCTGACCTTAATTTCCTGCTGGCTGCTTCAGTCCTGCTTTGTCCACAGAGTGAGGAACCATCTCCAGTGTGTGAAGAGATCATGTTTACACAACAGCTGGGTTTTTTGGAATGAGTTGGTATTTTTTCAATGCGCCTAGAGGAAGCTGTCATTCTCTCTGAAGTCTCAGAAACTTTTCCTACTTCATAGTGAATTGTGGTCCCTTCAGACAAATGAGAACTTACATCTTTCTGTTATTTACTTCCTGTTAGCTTTCTTTGTTTAAATTTATTTATTTATCTATTTGTTTATATTATATCTTCACTTTAGTTTCCCTTCCTTCCACTCTTCCTTTCTCTCTTCTTAGTCCTCTCTCTCCAGTCCCTTCTCTAACCCTCACCAACTTCTCCTTCATTTCTATTCAGAAAAGGCCTCCTGTGGATATCAACAAAACATGTCTATCATGTAATAAGACTAAGCATCTCCCCTGATATTAAGATTGGGCAAAGTGATGCAGTATGAGGAGTAGGGTCCCAAAATCCAGCAAAGGAGTCAGAAGCAGAACCTATTCCCACTGTTAGGAGTCCCACAAGAGGACCAAGCTACACAATTGTCACATATATGCACATGCAGAGGACCTAGATCAGTCCCGGACAGGCTCCCTGGTTGTCAGTTCAGCCTCTGTATAACCCTATGAGCCCAGATGAGTTTATTCTGTGGGTTTGCCTGTGATGCCTTTGTCCCCTCTGGGTAGAATGGGTGTGGTAGTGATGGAAAGATGAATGATCAGATGGGAACGTGGTGGAGAGGAGAATACTGAAAGTGCTAACTGGAAAAGGGAGGCATTTTAGGGTCAGGTAGAAACCTAGTGTGAAGGAAACTCACAGGAATCTATAAGGATGACCCTAGTTAAGACTAAAGCAACTTCTGTTATGTAGCCTGCACTGGCCATCACCTATGACCAGGCAAGACTTGAAGTGGAGGAACTGGGACACCAAACCAGCCACATAATATTCAACCTACAATCTGTTTTGTCTATGGGATGTGCTGGGGTAAGGGTGGCATAGAGATTGTGGAAGTGGCCAACCAATCGCTGGTCCAGCCTGAGACAAATGCCAGGAGAGTGAGCTAGCCCAAGCACTGCCTAGAGTGCCGGGACCAAACTTTAGTCCTGAGCTTGGAGAATCCTGCTGAAGAGTGGGAGGAAGGACTGTAGGAGAATTTTAGTTTTCTAATGGGGGCTTATTTTCAGAATCATTGAGACTAGGATTTTTTCCTCTTTTCTTCAAGCTTAATTTGTTCATGGAAAAAAAAAGGCCTTTACTACAAAGACAATGTGCAAAACATTCAAAGTACTTACATTGTTCTATAATATCAATATTCCTAACCTTCCAAGACAAAAATCATTGCAAGCATGAAGTTTATTTGACTTCATTTTAAATTATCCCAGTTCTTATAAAATTCCATTATAACAAAAGTTGAATTTTAATGAATTATTTTCTAATTATCTAACAAATATAATCTAAACATATCCCCAATAAACCTGTCATTTTTAAGAATATTTGAGAACTTAAAAAAAAAAGCTCAGATCTGAATTAATTAAACAGTATCTCAGCCATAGTGTAGTAAAACATCAAGGAAGTGGCATATTAGGAATAAAAAAAAGTTATTTTGACACTATTTTAAGCTGTATTTTGTATTTTTTTTACCTTTATTATTGTGTATATCCCCCATCGTCTTGACATTAGAACACTTGGTGACCAGTTGGTGGTGCTACTTGGGGAAGTAGAAGGTGTGGCCTTGTTGTAAGAAGTATGTCTCTGAATGCAGGCTTTATGAGTTTAAAGCATTAGACCATTTCCAGTTCACTCTTTCTGTATTGTGA
This sequence comes from Alexandromys fortis, assembly GCF_014885135.2. Taxonomy (NCBI): domain Eukaryota; kingdom Metazoa; phylum Chordata; class Mammalia; order Rodentia; family Cricetidae; genus Alexandromys; species Alexandromys fortis. The sequence goes on along the minus strand of NW_026067913.1, from coordinate 2,722,897 downwards.
GCATGGTTGCAGTATGAGCTCTCAGCTTTTAGCTTCCTGCTCCAGCTGCTACACCTGTTTCCTGCTTCCACGTTATCCCAACCATTATGGAGTCTATTCTCTAGTTCCATAAATCCAAATGAACTCTTTCAAACTATATATTGAGTAAGTTTAGCAGGTGCATCTGTTAGGAAGGCACAGAAATGTACTTCTGAGAAGAGCTTAATGTGATAGACAGTGAGAAAATTAAAAGCTATGGAGAAATTAAAGACATTTTCTTTAGTACTCAAATTGAAACAATGAAGAGGATTAGTGTTGTTTGGACAAAAAAAAATGCATCATTGGGAAGTTGATCCATTATATTCCAAAAGTCATTTAAAAGAGTAACAACCATGTTTCCAAAGTCTGTACGTCTGTACATTTTCTACAAAGAAACTATGCCACACCTGACTCTAATAATTTAAATTGTTTTCTCTGTTAAATAACATTTAACACAGAAATAAGATAGCTGTTAACAGCGGCGCATATCAACGTCTAGTTCCTGTAGTGAGCACATGGGTGTATGCGTCTCTATAAAAGTGTGACTGTTCTCTGCAGCTCGGAGCACCACTCTAAGTGCTTCAAACCATGTGACATACACTTACCTCATTTCTGAGCTACTCAAACTCCGAATCTTTAGCAGTGAATTAGGAATACTTCTGCTCATTCTGTAAAGAATAGAAAATAAATCATCAATAATATTGACAATAAGTTAGTTTTTCTGCAAACTAATTTTAGGTTTCCAATGTTATTCCATCATATAAACAACACTAGATAAAACTTAGGTTCACATGCATTCACACACGCATGCACACACACAGACACTTTAAAGGTTTATTTAATTTTAATTAAACTCTTCTTCCTCACCCTTTTTCTCTTTCCCTCTTCCTTCCCTTCCCTCTTTCTGTCTGTGACTATGTCTGTGCAAAAGCAAAGGTCCCTAAAGAGGGCATTGGCTCTGTTAGAGCTGCAATTATATGTGGTTGCCAGTTGTGAGCCATGCAACATTGGTGATAGAAATTGAATTTTGGCTCACCTACAAGAGCAGTCTCTAACTGCTGAGCCATCTTTCTAGTCCTTTGGCATATATTATCACTGTAATCATTTTAGTAAAAGTTCAACACCAATATAAATGGTGGTAAAAAAGGCACTTTTGTTTCTTGTTTCTTTGGGGGAATTGTTTGTTTGTTAAGATTGGTTCTTGCCTGACTGTGTTGCTAAGGCAAGTCTTTAACTTCTCCAAAGATACAGAACCCCCAGAGTAGCTGGGTGTCTAACTTAAAAAGATCATTTTTATAGACATTCTCATTATGTAATACTTTAGGTGTCTAAAAGTTCATGGTTTATTAAACATGTGTCCAATTTCTTTCATACTTGTTTCAAATGCCAAATGTTTTAATGTTAACACGTACTGTTCAAAAGAATGTACCATAACTAAGCAAATCCATAGGTCAGAGTCTCAGCCTAAACTGGGGAGCTCAAGGACCTTCTGCATTTACTGCTTCTCTGTCATCTACACATCTGGAGAGACAGTTTTTAAATCCTTTTGATTTTTTATGCCACTGTATGAACATCCCTCGTAGCCTGTGTGCTCCGGCAGTCACCGCCACCCCTCCTAGCCAGCACCCCACCAGTTCTGAGATGCACTTGCTGTAGAAGGAGCACCGTTCTCAGGAGCCCCTATGGACCATTCTCTCCAATGCCCTTCACAGTTTTGCCTGTGCTTGTTTGAGAAGCAAGACTGCTGCCTCATACTTGGTTTTTGTTCATTTTTACATTCAAGCTACCTTCCTTCATATGAAGATTCTGAACTCACTTAACAGCTACTGAAATGGAACAGCAAGTATGGCCCGCCCTACACGTTGCTTCTACTAAGTCAGGCTTCACCATTCTGTATTCTTTGGGAGAGGTAGACATATTATAACCTCACTTTTCGTATTTGCACTCAATTTCTGTACTGTCTCTTTACCGTCACATTCTACAGAAATAGAAGAACAACACTGCTGACATATTTGTCAACACCAATGAGCTATATTTCTACAAATAAATATAAATAAGAAACAGAACAAATAATAGTATAAGAAAACTGATTAAAAGCGTGCAAACTTCTATTTTCAGTTGAGGGGTGACAATGGTATTTGACTCCAAAATACAATTATTTATATTTTGTTTACATAAAAGATAGAAAAATGATATGGATTAATTTTTTTCATTGTAGAATCTTTTGCTTTTTGCAGCATAAAATGAACTTCTGTACCTAACTGAAGTAAAGGAAACTGGCTATACTGGCACACACCATAATTCCAGCGTCAGAGAGGCCAAAGCAAAAGCATCTTGGAGTTTGATGCTAGCTGAGCCACAAGGTGAAATTTTATTTTAAAATCAAATAACAATACTACTAATGGTAGTAGTAAAAATTTAGAAGAGTCACAATCAGGTGGCCAAGTGTCCTGGAAATTGCAGGAACTTACAACTGGACTTCCTTTGGAAAGTCAGCTGCAGCTTACACAGTGAAGTGAGAGCATCAGAGAAGACGTCTCTAGGTCTAGAAGCAGGCTCAAAGAGGGCAATGACAAGCTTCATCCTATATCCCCATCCTATATCCCCAGTCTGAACAGTCAGATAATCCATTACGTTTAACCTTGAATATACAACCCCCAGATGAGTACTATGGGCGGGGCTAGCATGTACTCTCTAAAGCCCCCTCACCTAAGAACAGTGTATGCATTCTACTGAAACTGCCTCCTGACCTACTACTTTAGATTTTTCTTTCTTACTGACCTACTCTTTTTTCCCCAAGGTTCTTCAGACAAAACATGTCAGAGAGCTATGACTTATGGTTGTGTAAAATACTGTAATAAAATGTACTTTCTGCAATTCCATCAAAAACATCTTAATGAAGACTCACTTAGAAACAAAAGAGATAATTAAGTATCCTTTACACCCAAAAATATTCGATTCACTGTGACTCTCAGTTTCATGCCTAAAATGAAGTATTTTCACATTAAGAAAAATGACAAGATTTGCAACCGCAATTGATTCGCGCTCTTCCTTATAAAATCCTTACTCAGCCGGAGCTGTCTTGAATGGTGTATTCTCTTCAGCCTATAGCTCTATAATAGGAGAATGTGATTTATATGCCTCAAGGCACTTTTCATAAGCTGAAATATATTTTTCTGCATTTGGCGTTTCTTTATAGAAAGTGTTCTATAACCCTAATATATGCTCCACACAGTCGCCACATCTGTTCCACCACAGGTGATATGGCAAAGCTTCCGCAGAATTGCTGAAACGCTCGATAAAGCAGTTAGGCAGATGTCTCTGTGTTTCTTTGGTGTACCGTTTTGTTAGATTTCATGCTGATTATGCAAGAGACAACTGCTAGAAGTGCGCAGTGGAGAAATGTTGACTATATTTTAAAACACTGGATTTAAAATTCAAATCTGAATTGTACAGCTGCTTACAAACTGTGCTAAGGAAGTAAGAGTTGAAGGACTGACTCTCTGGGTGAAGCGAATGCACGAAAAACAGGTAAACTCAGAAGGATCCTGGAGAGGACCTACGTATCCGTAGGAGAATCGGTACCTTTTAAGTGTGGCTTCACACTCAGCCAGTGTGATCTCTCTGAACCGCAGTGTGACTTGATAATGATGGTCTCTTTTTACCAGGGAAGACAAAAATAAGATGAAAAAACTCATTAAAGTGTCCTTCTCCATGTTTGAAACTATCCATCTGATTGTTACTAGTCCCAGGATTCCCTCAGCTAGCTGATAAAACAGGGACAGTGGGCTACTTCACACTTATGTGAACAACGCTCTTTCCTCCTATCCTGAGTCATTCATGTAGAACTGAACACATAAGTGGCTTGAAACTAAACTAAATGTGTTTTAATAATACCATATGTTAATGTATTTGTTTTCAGGGGTTTACCTAGCATTTTAAAGGCTAGGAAAAAGTCATTATAGATTTAGATTTTAAATGTGATTAACAACTATACTTTGCAAAGTAATACAACAATTATGAATTTATCCATTTAATACATCCATTAACTCATTAAATAAGCCCACATCATCCAAGCTTTGCTAGTTGTTAGAGTTAAGAGTACAATTTAAAAAATTAAAGGAACTTTTTCATATGAAAATTATTTGTTTTTTGTTTGTTTCTTTGAGACAGAGTTTCTCTGTAGTTTTGGGGTCTGTCCTAGAACTAGCTCTTTTAGACCAGGCTGGCCTTGAACTCATAGAGATCCACCTGCCTCTGCCTCCCGAGTACTGAGATTAAAGACATGCACCACTATTTTAGTAGAATATCAAGTGTATTTAATTATATACACTGAAAACACACAATACATGCCGGTGTGGACAGTAAGGGAAATCTTGGGGTTTGGTATGGACATGGTTTGGAGCAGGAGATAATATGCAAAGCCAGGATGAGCAGATTCCTTTCAAACCATGTGCACATCTGGATGACGTATGCTTGTGGTAATGGAAGTGTTGAGCTCCTTAAATTTGTTTCCCGCGTTACTGAAAGTGACCTATTATTTTAAAAGCTGCTAATATTATAAGGACTATTTTGGTGAGGTCTGAATACTCTGATATGATAAACAACGAGAAGAGAATGGTTGTGAGAGTTTGTGTCTCAAACTAAAAAAAAAAAAAAAAAAAGTTTTGTTGAGGAGGCACCTGGTTGCTAAATGCTAAAATCACTGAACCTGATTTTTGACAAAGAGATCATTCAAATTGCAATTGAATTTGGATAAAATTAGGCAGACGTTTCTTAAAAACGATGGTTCTTCTCATCACCTGAAATGAGAGTGTGTGGTGAGTAGCAGGTGTCTGAGCGAAGGCAGAGGAAAGGCAGCACCACCATGTTCCGAAGAGAAGGGGATAGCAAACCCTGCTGGTCAGACTCATTAGAAATCTTACCTTGACATTTTACCTGTCTGCTGGTTATGACTAAACTATAATATGGTTAGGGTATATGGATGGGTGTCTTGTTGGCTAGGTAAATGAAGTTGCCATGAATAGTCAAACTAAAGCAGCACCCGTGTCTCTGGCATTTAGCACACAGTAAGCTTATGATTTGGGAAAAAATATAATAAAATTGGGTAGAAAATGTCATTAACTCAAATTATTTTGGAGATCTAGTCCTTCGTTAGTCTCCTCTGTAACTTCTAGCTTTAAAGGACTATTTGCTCCATGCTACAGTGTCCTCAGGAGAAAAATTAGAACAGTTGCTCATGACACTTGAAATTCACTTAAGAATCCTAGAAACATGCGACAGATGTTAATTTAACCAAGCTTCTTAAACCTATAACTTCTAGAAGAATTAGCACCGCTCAAGGCTGAGCACATTCTTGCTCATCAGTCTTTGCAGCAGTCAGTGAATAATGTTGAACATAAAATCAATCTTAGATATTGATCTGAAAAGATTGATAATTTCATAAAAATTAAAAATGCGTTTCAGTAGTGTTCAGTTCATATGAAGACATTACTTTTACTTAAGTGTTGATTTGTGAAAACTGTGAGTTGTTATCTCTGCCCTTGCTAGGGTCTCAGTATGTAAACCAGGTTGGATTCAATCCACAATCCTCCTGCCTCCACCTCCCAAGTTTTGGGATTAGAGACCTGTAACAGCACACATAACTAAATCTTAATAATTTTTATCATATTTTAGTGGGATCTCTTGTATTTCTGGGTTTCCATTGACTCTATACTATCTTTTTTCATAGAAAACTGTTGCTAAAAGCATAATACAAAGATACAACCAAGTGTTGTTTGCAGTGGATTTTCACATAACTTTCTGCTTAGCTTTCCTGTAACAGTAATATTTTGTCTCCTCATTCATTTAATTTTTGTTAGGTTTATTTTAGAGAGCTTTCAGGTCTCCAAGAAGAAACATAAGTTCTTTCCTTTTGTCTTTGTTGTGTTCTTCCTCTACATTCTACCCAGTTGCTATTTCCTTCTGCTGTCTACATGTATATGCCCTCTAAAGAATCACACACAAAACATCCACCTTCCTGTCCACGTCTTCCGGTCTCTCAATTATCTTTCCACATGGAAGTTTAGCCACATGGTTTTTCTTTAGGAAACCCAATCCTCTTAAAGGAGGGATCTAACTAGTCACGTGCCTAGCATAAAAGCTTCCCAATTTGTAAACATATTTAAATAGAAACATAACTTCTACAAAAGAAGAAGTGGCCAGATTTAATCCTTGTACTTCATGACTAATTTATATACAATTTGTTTCAGTAACTTGAATCTTAACCCATTTTATTTAATATGTTGCCTTTCAAAAGAAAAAAAAGAAAATGAAATACATGTTTTGAAAATAGAAAATCAACAAAATTTTGGTGTTAAAGTTACACCTATGAAATCTTAACGACATGATCATATAAACATGACGTGCACAAGCATGAGCCCTACATGTTAACATTAATGGAGGAAGTTTAAGAGTCCTCAAACCTAAAGAAAGAATCATAGACAATTGAGGAAGTCTGAAAAGTGTAGAAATCGTCTTTTCCCAAGGAAGAGCACATCAGTTGGTTATCCAATTCCAAATGGTCATCCATACATTCAAGTAACGTTATATGAACTGAGCACGATGTCTTTAGTAATACACACACACACACACACACACACACACACTTGAATGATAACAGGGTTGAATATATCAGAAAGTTTGAAAAAGGTAAGGGAAAATGATGTAATTATTTTATAATCTCAAAAAACAGAAACATTACTTAAAAATATTTAAGAAACTTTTAATAGGCTCAAGAGTAATAAAGATTGACTCCTAAGAGTCATATGCTTCACTAACATTGACAGTGTAGGTGTGAAAGTTCTGTTACTAGAGCTACCGAAACAGAATTCCAGCTGATACATCTGGAAGGACTTCATAAAATTAATCCTTATTTCTGAGATAAGTGTAGGAATATGTCCTAGTTTATTCTTCATTGCCATAATAAATCACTGAACAAAGAAAACCTGGGTAGAAAAGTGTTCTCTTGGCTAATAGATTACAATCTGTCATTGAGGAAGCCAAGATGAGCGTTCAAGAAAGGAACTCGAATGCATGAATTGAAGTAGAGTCCATAGAAGATGCTGCTTATTACTCACTCTGGCTAGCTTAGCCAACTTCCTTGTGCAACCCAAAGCCAATTTCCTCAGAAAGGTAGTGCTCAGGGTGTGCTCGGACCACCTACATCAACTAGTGATTAAGACATGTCCACAGTGCAGTCAGAAGAAGGGTAATTCTGATGGAGGTTCCCATTTTCCAGGTGTGTTAGCTATGACAGAACATAATAAGGGATGTAGCAGAGTGGTGATTTTTTTTTAAACTCAAAGCCACAGATGCAGTTATCCATATAACCCCTTATAAATCTCTGAGGGATAGGACTCTGTAACAATGACTTTGGAGACATTCTTTTTTCTATTGTTAATGATAACTTTAACACATTTTATGCACAACACTTTCAAGTTTAGATTCTTTGGGAAACCAGTAAAAAATAAAATCCAGCAAAAATAAGAAAAGTTAGTGACATGAGAGAGTCTGCTTCCTTAGTATTTGTGGTTGGGTGGAAAAGCTAGTACTCATGTAAGTGTCTGTGTGGGGTGTATGTGTGTGCTTGCATTGGTACCGTGAGTGTGTACATGCTTGTGTGTGTGTGCTGTGTATGAGAGAGAGAGAGAGAGAGAGAGAGAGAGAGAGAGAGGGAGGGAGGGAGGGAGGG